>NC_057697.1:779255-974255 GCF_014466175.1 Vespula pensylvanica
AGAGAGAGAGAGAGAGAGAGAGAGAGAGAGAGAGAGAGAGAGAGAGAAATAAGGGATATATTGGATCAATGCTTCACGCAGAATAGCAAACGTTTCCCTTCGGCAGGGAAATATGTCCGGATCGAAGTAGAAAATATGAAGAAAAAAATGACGTCTTATATAAACTATTATATCGACTATTTTCTTTCGATCGGCTTACATTTCCCTCGTCGATACTCACTGGTATCTTGGCAGGCCGCGAGGTCGAGAACCTCGATGATATGGTCGACGCACTGCATCTTCTGCGAGTGTGTCAGCGTGTCCGGAAGTCTCAGCCTCGCCTGGTACTGAAAATCGTAAACGATCGATTTCATTCGTCGGTAACGTATTAATATCTCTTCCGTCTTTCTCGCCGTTGCCGCATTTAAGCCCCGTGTCCTCGTTTACGCATCCGTGGACGTTAAACGTTAACGCAAACCGTTCCTTGCAATTTCCCTTTCGCGATACTCGTGCTATTTTTCCGAGTTGCTCGAGGAGACGCTACGGGCGCAAAGAGGGGAGGAGGGGAAATGTAATCGCACGATCGAATGCGATGCGAGACGCGAGACTCGACCCGTTATACGGAGAGAGAAAGTGCCGTCGACGATGTTTACCTCTACCTTTTGCCATATCAAAGCGTATCCGAGACAGGAGAAAAGAGGCACGTAGACGAATTTCTAGAAGAAAGAAAAAGGAGGAGAGGAAGAGAAAGAGAGGAGAGAGAAACAAGTTCGAAACGCGTCTACGTGCTTTCGATCCTCGATGGTTTTGGAAGGAAGCGTAGAAGAAGGAAGAAGTGTAGCGTAGCAGTTCGATTTCTATCGTATCTAGGGTGATACGCGTACGCGTACATGCGCGAAAGAGGCGAGATCCGAACGCGTTAGACGGCGCCGACTGTTTTCGAAAGACGTAAGACGCGTGCTGCCGTGCGGTGCGGTGCGGTGCGGTGCTGCCGTCGCGCCGCCAGCGGTTCACTGACCGAGTTATGACGTCATCGTGAGAGCCGCCCCCGGGCCGCCTCCGTCTATACTATCCTCTCTCGCTTGTTCGTTCACGCAGCATGGGCTCTCCTAACGGTCGGAGTCGTCTAAGCGCCCAAAGACTCCTCCTACCTGCGACGTTAACGATAATCTACGAATTTGTCAAGTTTTTCTCTTTGGAAGAGAGGAAAAGATGGTCGGCGTTGTTGATTACGCGGGAGGAAAGATCCATCGAATCGAGGATGCGTTTAGACGCTAAATATTCTCGCATTCTTACGAGAGATCGTATCGCACGCGTCATCGCATTCAATTAGCGGCTCAACGAGGTGGCATTAAATTTTCCGCGAGAGGGAAGACGTTCCGGGAGGGCGAGAGGGTTGCGTTGGCTTTTGGCCCGACGGTCTTTTCGACGACGTCGAGTCTCGCGGGAAGATAGAGGCGCGATACGTAGGCGCGAGTACGGTGTTCTCCTAATTCGCGCCCACTTTTGAGCGTGGGACTTGATAAATTCCCAGTGAAAGGCGTATACAATAAAGTTGCCAAGAGCCGCGGCCAGTTTTCGTGGAAAACAAGAAAAGACGGCGCGACTCGGAAACGAGCTCGATCTCTCGGCGTTGGTCCGAGACCGTGTTCGAGCGACGTTCGACCGGCCCTTTTTCCTTCGCATTATCTTTCGGTTATTCCATCTTTCGATTAGAGACTCCCCACTTTCTCGAATCTCTTATCTATCGAATGCAACGCATTCGTTGGGACGGCTAGGCATCGGAAGCGTAACCGGCTAGAGACTTTTTCCAAGAAAATCACACACGGACGCTTTGTTCGTCCGTATCGTAGCGAAGGAGTCGTCACCGTTACGATCTTTAAAGGCCGGACATCCTTCATCTTTCCTTGCTCTTAATATTATTCGTCGAGGGCGACGCGGGCGAGGACTTACCTCCAAGGTTTGTCGTAACGTGAGATCAGGAAAGAAAACGTCTTGCTGCTGTACGTAACAAATCCTACGACGCCATCTTTTCGTGAGCCTCTCGCGATTCAACCAAATCTCTCCGCCGTCCAGACTGACCCTTCCGGAGAGGCAATTCAACAACGTCGTTTTCCCGCATCCTTTGCACAAAATGTCATCATCGTTAATGGCTTCTAATGGTCCAAGGCATCGATAAGAACGATAAATATACTTTTCGAGCTAAGCGAAATCGAAACGGCCTTTTTCTTTTCTTTTCTTTTTTCTGCCGTCAATTAATTAACGAAACTAACGTTCTCGCAAAGTCATCGGGGGCGAGAGGAGATAATCTCAAAGCCGAATTTGGTCCTCTTCGAGAAGAACTCGCTTTCGAATAGGTTCGTTAGGGCGAAGGGAGATGATAAATACCTGAAGGGCCCATGACGGCTAAGAGCTCGCCCGGCTTGACGACTCCCGAAACATCTCGAAGAAGCGCCCGCTTCTCCTTGACCACCTGCAGTCCTCTAAAGATTAGCTGCACCGGACGAGAATCCAACGGGCAGACCAACTGCAGGGTCGAGCTTTCCACTCTGCAACGATAATAGAACGGAGAATCCATTAGTAGAATCGTAGTTGCGTCGAGAACTGTATCGGACGAACTACGGTACTGAAATGACACCGAAGGATATGATAATGACCGATAAAGCTACTTCTGAGAACAAACGAAACGCGATTCGCAAAAATAAGATCTGCTTGTTGACGCTCATCATCTTGCCTCGACGACACTTGGCTTTTTATATACATATATATGTAATAGTTTGATATACGTATCAAAAAAAGAAGATAATCGTGTCGAGTCGAAAGAAGATAAGGAAGAGGAATTTTTTACAAAGTTATCGATGTTACATTGCAAAGCTGAATCAATGGCAAAGGACTAAACTGTGATTTATACGAAAAGAAAATTCTTCCGTGCGCGTGTACGCGTACATGGGAGACATAAGATCGGTATTGAGAAAGAGCGAATGAAACGGACGGAATTATTAACGTTTGAAGGAAATCACCGACTCGAATAAAAGTTGGAGATTGTCGTAGGATCGGTGGCGACGAACGAAACGGGGCCGACACGTGGGCCTTAATGCCATTTACAGGAGGCGAGGCGCGAGTCGCCTCGAACGCTCGACGAACAACAGCCTTCGTAATAAGAGTGACGTCTCGTCGGAGCTATTTCATGCAGGCGCGAGCACCGGCACTTTATTGCAGAGACGAGAATCGCGATTGTAAACCCTTGCGTTGGTTACGGACGCACGGAATTACACTGTAATTCAATCTCTTCGCTTTCGAATTCGATTCGGCCCACGAAATCGACCGAAATATCGGAATTATATGGTTGGTACTCGTCGTTCGAGAAGAACCTTGTTTCGTCGAGGAACGGGACGAAAGGAAAGGAAAGGAGACGAAGAAACGGGTTTCCTCTCCTTCCTCGAGGAGAATCTCGCGTCTCTTGAAATATTCTTTGCGCGAGCGCGTGCCCTACGATCGAAAAGAGAAAATCGAATTTATTGTTTCTTATAACGGACGGTGTAGTTTCTGCGGAAATAAAAAAAGGAAAAGAGACTACTTCTTTCTTTCACAGAAAAAAAAAGAAACAAGAAAAAAGAAAGAAATAAAACGAATGTAAAATACAATTAAAAGGGAGACGGTGGTCAAAATTATAAAAGATGGAAGATGCTGGACGATGTGCGGAAAGAAGGAGATGCGGAGAGCGTTTGCGGTCGCGTTTGTACCGTACGGTCCCTCTTACCGTCGACTACGGCAAGGCTATACCGGATAAACAGTCGGTCGAATTTTATCCTTGCGGTTTGAGCTTGCCAAACGGTCCATCGACTTCTATTTTGTGGTCGGCTTTACCGTATCGTAATATCTTTAAGTCGGAGTGAGACGGCACACGGTGGTTTCGGAGGAGAAAAAGAAAAAGAAAAGGAACAAGAAAACGAAAAAGAAAGGAAGAAACACACATCTCGGAGTCTTATATTTTCGTGCGATTTCTCGATAGGAAGAATGCAGGAGGCGGGCGATTTTGACACTAATGTCTTAGTAAAGTCGCGCCGATGAGCTCGTTGCGATGCGAGAAAAGGATGACGCATCATCGGACACCGTAACTACGATAGGTACTGCCTATCTGATCTGCCTACGTCCGTGCCGACGAGTAGAGGGTACTCGATGTACTTATTTCGCATAGATATTAAATCACTCTACGTACACAAACTAGATCGCTCTACTCGCTGGCGCCGTTCATGACGTAAGAATTATTAAAGTCGACCTATTGCCTACACGCTACGTCGTTCAACTTTGAGACAAACTTCGAGCGTATCGTGTAAAAGAGAAAAGGCAACGGAAGCCTTCAATTATTATCAATAGGAGAAGACTCGTAAAAAGTGAAAGCGGAAGGAGCTCGTGGCTCGATATCCAAGTAACTCGGTGCAACGAACGCAAAGTCGATCGGAGATCGGCTCGAGAGGAGTCGGAGAGTGGAAAGAAGAGTCTCGTTGGGATGCTCTGGAGCGCGAATTCGAGTGAGGTAAGAGGAAGAGGGGAGAAGGGCTGACCCCTCCGAGGGAAGCGAACGAGTAGTCGGAGGGCTCGTGTGCCATCCGAGAGGGAGAAGGAAAAAAGGAGAAGAGGCCTGTTAGAAGGAGGGATAGAGTCGAGAGAGAGAGAGAGAGAGAGAGAGAGAGAGAGAGAGAGAGAGAGAGAGAATTGCCAAGAATATCCGAGGGCCGATGACCCGTGACACAGCCGCGCATATACGTATGTATGTATATCTAATAGGATGTGGCTCAACGTTCAAGTAAGAGCCGACGACGAGCGTCGTTACGATCGCACCCCCGCGACACTTTACCCAAACGAAAGGGAAAGCACGTCTTCGTCTATTCTGCAAATTTTCTACTTTTTGTCTTTTCTGAATTTTCTTTAGGCTTCAGCGTATATATTTAAGAAAATAAAAACATTCGGATAAGCCGATAGTATTTTATCACGAGCCGGCTATTAGGTCGTATGCCTTGAGCGTTAAATCTCTCTCTCTCTCTCTCTCTCTCTCTCTCTCTCTCTCTTTCTTTCTTTCTTTCTTTCTTTCTTTCTTCGGCGAGAAAAACAAAGAATGTGGAGAGATACATGGATAGGTAGATGGGTATAGAAAGAGAGGGCGTCGTTTGTCGAGGAACGCGATACGGTTTATAGCGACGGGTGCGAGGGGTCCCACATAGCTAGAAGGGGAACGAGTCGAGTTTTAGTGGTAAGAAATCATTCGCTTGTCTCTCGAAGGATGACGAGCTTCGACGTATCTCTCTTGCTCGTAGGAGTCGGCTCGCTCGCGATTGGACCGCTCGACCTCTCCGCACGAATCGAAGCGAGAAACTCGCGTCGTTAGGTCGATGAATTGATTTATACGCGCTCGTAAGCAGCCTCGGGTAAAGGGTCGAGATCCTTGATTGCGAGCGAGCTCTATCGTTTCGTTAGGAGAACGAGAGAAGAGGCTAGATCGACTCGACTCGACTCGACTCGACTCGATTCGACTCGATTCGACTCGACTCGACTCGAGTCAGCTCGGCTTGGTTCGCGACGCTCTATCGATCTCGACGCTCGTATTTTATCGCTTTCCTACGCTTCGAGATGTCGAACGATCAACAATCCTTTACGCCCTTTTTGTCCTACTCCTCTTTTCCCGATTTTACGATTCCCCCTTGTCGTTTAGCCGTTGCACCCTCTTATATTTTTACGGACGGATCCTAAGATCATCGACGACCAATTAATCGTTTATTTCCGAATTTCTACTAAACTTTAATACTTCATGCAACTTTCAAATGGCAAAAAATTTTCACCTTAGCGATTTTACCGTCTCCTTTCGTAGTTGGTCAAGCTTTAAACGTCTCCCGTGTATGTATATTCGAGCGAGCCGTACGGTCGTATACGTCGAGAGTCGCTCGCTTGTTTTTCAACGTGCCGTTGACCTCGTGCCGTATATGCGCGTATATATGTATATATAGACGGACAGCTACATGCACATGTCTCTTTCTCTCTCTTTCTCTCTTTCTGCATTTATATATACATATACGTATATATATATATATATATATATATATATATATATTCGCACACGCATGCATATGTATACATATGTATATAAACAGAGAGTCACTTTCTCGTGGCGTCGATCGAGAAAACGAACTCTCAGCGGCGATATCGCCGGACTGTGATTGCGTCGAGAGTATGCGGCAGGATAGAAAGACTGATAAAAAGAGAAAGAGGGAGAGAAAGAGAGAGAAAGAGAGAGCTGTGAGGATAAAATGTGGGTGGCGCCATAGGAAGACGTCGATTTAACGGGAACAGTCGTTTCTTCGAACCTTCGACGTTTCTTACCATCGTCATGAGGGTTACCATGAATTTAATCGACTTCTAAGTGAAAAACATTGTGAGAGAAAAAGGGAGAGAGAAAACTGTTAGCGATAAGTAATGTCCGTTCATCGTCGATTAACGACGATTCTTTCTTCGTGAATATGATTTTGCGATTAAAACGGTACGCCGTTAGGAGATCATTCCTCGCTCCGATCGACCGACTGGCCCAATTTTCAACGATTTCTCCTTCGCTCTAGCGAACTATACGAGAGATTGTGCTGGTAGATGGTGTACTTAGCGAGTGCACTTTGCACTCTCTCTCACTTGAATAATTGATGTTAAGAAAGTGTTTATATTCGGGCATAAAGTTCCTGTCCGATGAAAAAGGAAATCAATACTAGGAAACGAGAGATGGAGAGGGAGAGAGAGAGAGAGAGAGAGAGTCGTTATCGTGGTCCATCAACGTAAGAAATATCTTTTCTTCGACAACGAGAGATTATCTCGGAAGAGGACAAAGAAACGGCGATAGTTGTACTCGGTTCTCTCGAATGCACCTGCCTCGAAGGATGCAATTAATCGTTAATGAAGGCAACTCGCCGGAAACCGCGCCTAGTTGATCACGAATTCACGGATGTCACGCGTTTCTTCGCTTCGCTACGACGCCAAGAAGCGAATCGATCGCCAAGGTGAGATCGACGAGCGAGGAAAAGTCTTCGGCAAAGTCTTTTCTCTTTCCTTTTTTTAAGGAAAAATAAAAACAAAAAATAGGAAACAAAAGAGAAAAAAGAAAAAAAGCAAGAAAAACGAGAAACATTTCCTAAGTACTGTGGATCCAGTCTGATTCATTTGCAATATATACAGAAGGCTACCGAATCGATAGGTGGGATAATCGGGCTTGTCTACTCTCTCGTACGTCGAGATCGGGAGCGTTCACGGATATGATATCTCTTGGGAAAGAAAGAGGAAAAGAGAGAGGGAGAAAATGGAGAACCGGTCACGCCCCGAGCGGGCTTCGACGATCGCGACGTTTTCAGGGCGAAAAAGCTAGCCGGAAGCCTGGAGGCCGAACCGGCTGTTCTTTCGGAGTCGCTAGAGATAGGTAGGTAGGTAGGTAGGTAGGTAGGTAGGTAGGTAGGTAGGTAGGTAGGTAGGTAGGTAGGTTGCTGGCAACGGTGCTACCGCTACACCGCCTCCTGTGCTGCAGGTCACGCGGAAGTGAACGGCTCTTTCTCTTTCCGACAATTTTTCGGCCCAGAAAACGTTCCCCTCTCGTCTCCATCCTCGTATTTCCTCGCGTCTCAGTGTGGGCGTCGGTGCAGCCTGGATACCTCTTTTGATGCCACGAGAAAACTTAAATAAAGGGCAAAGTGGATCATTGCTAGTAGAAACGGTATTTACGAGTCGGGCGCATAGGATCGAGGCGGAAGCGAGAAAGGCGCTCCTCTTATCTGGAATGCGACGATTTATGCAGCAATACCAAGATACGAAACGTAGGGATCGATGGTAACTGTTGTTTGTTCATTTTTCTCCTAGGAAATATCGACATGATAAAAGGAAACACGTAAACACAATTTTATTACGTTAATAATAAAATAAGAAATAAGTAATATATATATATATATATAAATATATAAATGTATATATTATATATATAAATATATATGCACAATATATATCTAAGAGATAATAAAATCGATATTACAAGTAGGTCCTCTCTCTCTCTCTCTCTCTCTCTATCTCTCCTGTGAGAATAAATATAAGAAGGAAAAGAGCCAGAGGACACGTCGCTTTCGCTGTCGATATTTATGCGAACAACCCTATTTCTGGCACGGTAGGGCTCGCATAACGGCGATAGCAGCGCTTCGCCGCTTGCACCCAAGTGCATTTCAGCGAGATTACGGGTGCATCGACCTCGTCGCCGCCGCCGCCGCCGCCGCCGCCGCCGCTGCTGCTGCTGCTGCTGCCACCGCCGCTGCCGTCGCCGCAGCTCCCACCTCCGACTCCTCTGGCTGCCCCCTCGGAGGTCGTCAACGATTCTTCCCCTCTATTTTCCCCATCTCTTCTCTCTTTCTCTCTCTTCCCTTCCTCAACAAGAGCGAGCCTTCTTCTTTCCCTCCTTCGCTTTCTTTTAACGCCCTTTCGAGCCCTTTCGAGCTTATGCACCCTTCCGACCTGCATGTCTACGCAAAAGTCCTTTTTCTGGAATGTCCGCGATCTCCGCTACGATAAATTTCCTTCATTTTTTCAAACATTATTACTTATTAATCGAATTCGATTCGAACTACGAAGAAAAGATCGAAGAACAGATATTACGTGCAACTTACGAAGACGTAGGAAGCGATATGGTGAGAAGAGAGAAAGAGAGAGAGAGAGAGAGAGAGAGACTACACGCACGCGCGGCTTTTTTCAGTAGCAAGCGTGGCGCGACACCGCATCACGTGTCTAGAATGTTACTTTCACTTTACACACGTACTTACTTCTAACTCGAGCTCGTACGAGGATCGTACAGAGTGCAATAATCTATTTTGCAACGGTGCATTATGAATCTCTCCGTTCGGCCCGTTAGATGCACGGTAGAAACGGATCTTGAAATTCCAGCTGCCACGAGCTAGAAATGCCGCGGCTCGTTCCAACGTCGTTATAAATTGAACGAAACCGCGCTAATTTGCCAGCAACGCGTCGGCACGGTCGACAAACGAAAAGAAAAAGAGGAATAGAGAGACGCAGAGAGAGAGAGGGGGGGGGAGAGGATTAATCGTGCCCTCTCTCCTCTAGTCATTCTCGATTAAAACGTACAAAATCGAGAAAAGACAAATTCGATTGGGAAAGAAACGAAGACAAGACGATGGCAACGACCTCCCATTGGGTCGTGGCCTTGACATCCTTATGAGGAAACCTCTTGGTGCGATACACGAACATACTCGATGGTAACGACGACGACGACGACGACGACGACGACGACGACGACGAAGACGTCGACGACGACGTTGGAAGACGCTAGATTAGACCACGTGGCTACACTAGCGATTAGCTAAAGATTTCCTAACGTTTCGTATCTCAGCGAAGCTGATCTTTAGCGTTTAAGAAATGGGATCGTTAAAATCTACTGTAAGGAGCGAGTCGAGCGAGTTCTCGAACGATTCTTAAGTTTAAGATATTATTATAGCTTTTTAATAATATTCTCCGATCGGATGAAAAAAGAAAAATAATGATAATAATTTGGGAAGACGCCTTCGCCTTCCCGTCGATCGATTTGGAACGTTGCACGTCCAGTTACGAGTCGAACGCACACGGGCTCACGCACGCTCACACTGGCCGGTTGTACGAATACCAAGGACGAACGTTAGCCGCAGCACTGCCCCACATTTTAACTGGCCAGTGCACATCCGATCCTCTCTCGCAACGTTTAACTCTCGCCGGTTCGAAGGAATACCGTGCGTGTTTGCTGTCGCGCGAGCAACCTGCACGTTAGCTGCGTTCCCGCGTAACTGCATGTATCCCCGCTTTCCGCTCCCTTTCCTTCCGTTCTTCACGAGGATCGATCGATCCTTCGGCCTGTTTCCTTTGATTGAAAAAAAAAAAAAAAAAAAAAAGAAAAGAAAGGAAAAGAAAAAAAAGAAAGAAAGAAAAAGGGGGCCTCGAGTCCGTCGATGAAACCGTCTATCAAACCGTCGATACCCGATGTTATCAGGAAGAAAGACAAAGAGGGCAGAGTATCGGCATCGGAATGTAAAAATTGACGAGGAGAATGCGAGGCTAACGAGGAAGCTGATGGAGTAAAAGGAGGCAGAATGAGGAGGGCAAAGGGGAGGAGGGACGGGTACGCGGTGCACCGAGCGGTTGGCGACTCCTGAAAGTCGAGCAGATAGATAGGAGACGGAGGAGAGTCGTCGGGAGAGTTCAAAGACCCCGGACTTCTCCTCGCGCCACTGCCTCGGCTATAATACGTTTAGGAGCGATAAACTGGCACACGGATAACGCGTCTCGTTATATCGACGGTCAATAAATGTCTTCTCGCGACGCTCCTGCGAGTAGCTACTCGCCTATTCCAGCTAGCGATTCAAAGCAACGTCCTACGATACTCTTTATCTTTCCTTCGATAATACCGTTATTTTTAGATGCACTTAGATTCCCTTTTCGAAAGTATTTCCCAGATACTCGAGGATCCTCGAGGATGCGAGGGCTGGATTAGACCAGACCGGCTAGGATCGTCTCACGAAAGTAGTTAAAGAAAGGTTGAAATTTAGGAGGCAAATCCGTCGTTTCCCTCTCGAGGGTAATCGAACCGAAGGGAAGGAGAATAGAGATCGGGGGTGGATAGGTACTCGTCCGGCGTCGTTCGGCGCGTCGCTCGGCGCGTCACCGTGCGTCACGACGCGGATCGTAGTGCGGCTATCGACCCCGAGTTCAGCGACCTTTCTTCTCTCTTCGCCGCCGTCCTCGAGCCCTCGACGGGTGTGTGTGCGCGCGCGCGCGTCAGCGCGAGCGAACGCGCACGCTCGCCTCTACTAGAGCACACACGAGGCAACACCTGAACCCACCATCCCTCGGTACCTCGCCCTCTCCCTTTATCTTTCACGCATCCGGACCTCCCTCCAGCTTCCGTCCTCCTCCTCCGTCGCCTCTGGCTCGCTCATCCGTTCGCTCGTCCGCTCGACGCCACCCCGGTAGCCTCAGCAGCTCTCAACTCCTCTCCTACGACTCGATTTCACCCCGTACAAAAGAATTTCCAACGATTCCTTTCGCCCGCTAGAAGAATAACGATCGAGAATGATCCCTGTCACCGGAATAATATCTATTGTCGATGAGAACGATATAGTAGAGGAGTTGGAGAAAAAAGGAAAAAAGAAAAAAGGAAAAAAGTAAATCAAAGTCCTATCGATAGGAATCGAGGTCGGCACGCTTATTTACGCGTATCCACGTTCTTTCGCGATTACGTTCCGCTTTAAAGAGGGAAACTCGAAACTGGCTACGTTTCATCGAAGCGCTCCTACGTCCGTTCCGAGAGCTCCTCCATTCTAACTATTATAAATTGTGCAATGCGCCGCCGCAAGCGTGCCTCATTACCATCGAATCGCCAACGTAGAGAGACAGAGAGCGAGAGAGCGAGCGAACGAGCGAACGAACGAGAGAGAGAGAGAGAGAGAGAGAGAGAGAGAGAGAGAGGGATTCTAATTTAACGGCGTTCTTAACCACGATGGTTAATTACAAGTTTCTACGTTACTTAAGGGCGTTGCCGTTCGCGTTCCTTCTACCGGATAATTAAGCTTCCAAATCCAAGTATGCAAGCCGATCGAAAATCTACGACGATGATGCGAGTAACTAGTTCATACCGTTTAAAGGTATAAAAAACATTGCAAACACACGTTGCAGCAATCTCTCTTTTTCTCCTTTTTTCTTATCTTTTTACAACTTACGCTCTTACGCTCCTTCGAGTTTTATTCTTTCATTACATTTCGCAACTTGACATTTATTATATCTTATTTCCCTATTTACAAGATTTCAACAATCGCGAGAGCACTGGCCTACCGGTCTAGCTAAGTTCTATCTATCTATTTATCTATTTATCCATCACCCATCTGAAAGCTTTCGAACGCGCTTCGTTCATCGTACGTAAGTACTCGGTACAACCGTTTAACATGTAAATATATGTAAATACGAAGACGCGCCTGTATTTTAAAGGAGAGCGATGCCGTCGTCGTCGTCGTCGTCGTCATCGTCGTCGTCGTCGTCGTCGTCGTCGTCGTCGTTTCTCTAAAACGCTAATGCACTCGTGGCGCGCTTACCGTTACGTCATTTTTCGTTATATCGTTGCTAGGGTAAAAAGAATAAAGTGGCATTAAAAATAATTCGATTAGATCAGTTAATAGAGGTCAGTTAATAGATTGTAATTTAAGAAAGAGATCTGTGGACACAAATGCAACTGTTTGTCCGTAACGAGTAAATACGAAGAAGAATGGTTAAAAGTTTATGAACGTACTCTCGAGAAAATTTGGATACAGGACTAGAAAGATGGATAGAAAGGAAGAACGTCAGGGAGAGAGAGAGAGAGGGAGAGTCAAGTTATTAGCAGTTCGCAACGAAAAAGCGTTCAGCAAGTCGGCTCGCGTGAAAACGAATTCGCAGCCGGCGAGAAACGTTCGTTTCTTAATAATAAGCTGCCACGAGCATGCAACATTACCGGCAAATACGGTAATTTAACGAAAGCAGTCTTACCGGATGACCACGACAATGCGGTTAGCCGAGTAAAAAGTCGGCCAGTCGAGGCGATCAAAACGATTCGAGCCGGCGAAACCTTTGCCGATCTTTCAAAGGCAAGTTCCTTTTTCGAACGATAACGTTCGACCATGCTGTATGTTAAATTAACTCGAATAAAAAAAAAAAAGAAAAAAAAAGTACCAAAGCGAATTTCAAATAATATCGCTTTTAATCGCTAGAGTAGACAGATATTTTCCTAGATTCGGATATCTTTAATATTAAATGCGAAAGGAAGATCGAAGAGGTCTTGCTTATAAGAGATGCAACTTTGATTCAACGTGGAGCCAACTCTGCTTTGCTCGAGTCTATGTAAACGCGAAGGAAGGAATGAAAATAGAGAGAGATAGAGAGACACAGGAGAGAGAAGCAGGGATGGATGTGGAAAGAACGTAGAAGGGACGTAGAAGAGACGTAGAAGGGACGTAGAAAGGGGTGGAGATGCAAGGTAACGCGTAACGAGAGCGTACGTTCGCGTCGAGGTATAGAACCGGCGCGCGTCCCGACGCTATCCGGTCGATACAGACGGCCAGCCTAGGAAGTGAGCCCGGGCATCAACCTCTGCTTCTACCCACCACCCTTCACCCTCTCCGCGTGCGCGAAAACCCCTTCGATCTCTCGAATTCGCTCAACGGCCGACGTTGCAAAGGTGCAACGACCTCGCTTCGTCAAAATTTCGGATATAAACTTTATAGGTTTCGTTGCAGCACATACGTATACGTTTTCCATATTTCAGTTTCTTGTTCGCAAGTATCATTGATAATCGGTAAAAGAACGTAATTACATACGGTAAGAAAATAATCAGCATAATTACGAGAGAGAGAGAGAGAGAGAGAGAGAGAGAGAGAGAGAGAGAGAGAGAGAGAGAGAGAGAGAGAGAGAAAGAAAGAAAGAGAAACGCTCCAAGAGCCATCGTTATCTTAGGTTAAGCGGGAGTGGTTGGCCACCCCTGGCCTGGATACCGTCTCGTGTTGTTCACCTCCGTGTGAAAGTACTCTTCGCGACTCGCGCGCGCGCACAACGCACGCACTCATGCACGCACGCACTCGCGCGCGCACGTACGCACGCACGCGTTCACGCATTCACGCACGCACGCACGCACGTACGCACGCACGCTCTCGAGCGCGCACGGAGCAACGGCCTGCAGGCAACTCGTTTCGCGACACGCATTTATGACGTACGTTGGGCAACGCAAACCTCAACGAGAGTGTGACAAAATTTCGATAAAGATTTCAAGTCTATCATCGATCGCCAACGACCGACAAAATTCTGCGAGATATGCTTTGCAAGAATTTATTATTTTCTAACTCGCGAGACTGAGAAGGGTACCGCGTTGATAAAAGGAATAAATCGACTTGTAAAAGAAGATATCTCTTTTCTCTTTTTCTAGTACGTGTTTTATCGAGGTTTCGACGTAACCGAAAGAGCTCGATAGGAGCGTACCGATATACCGTTAGGAGGCAAGAACGGCGCGATGATCGTTAGTGTGGCAGTGTGTTAGCCGGGCAGGATTCACGTAGGAAGGTAGAAGGAGGGAGGGAGGGAGGGACAGAGAGAGAGAGAGAGAAAGAGTGTGCGTGCGTGTGCGCGCGTAGGTGTACAACACCTCGACGAGGACGACGAAGGAGAAGAGAAAGATCTAAGGTAGCATCCTCGTAGATCGCCCGTGTCGCCTGTGGATTCTCTTTCCTCCGTGTCACGGAGATGCAACGGCCCTGCTTGGCTACTCGTGGGTAGTAGAAACCTGTCCCTACAAATCTTTATAAATGCTACCAACGCCCTCCACCTCTCTACTCTTTCTACCTTCGGTCCGGCATCGGAAGCAGTACTAGTAGTAGACCCGTTCGTCTCTTCTCTCCCCCTTCGAGCAATGCGACTCCTCTTACGATACTATTCCCCGACTAGTCACGTACCTTCGTCACGATATTACGCCGAGGTGAAAGGACAGTCGAGTTCCGGCTACGTTCGATCATCCACGAGCTTCCTGCGTGGAATATCCCGAGCACGCCACGTGCTTAGAACCCTTTCCTTTCTAGTAAAAGATTCCTTACTCGTTTGGATGCGTGTTAGTTGCTATTTGCGTTCATCGTCGCCTTTCTCGTTCTCTATACTGGTATCATCGAAGATGCAACGTCTTAATGTACTTTCAATAAGTGCTTTACGCAACACCGCGGCCATTTTCAAAGAATGAAAATTAACGACGGAAGATAGATGGATGGATGGATAGATGAATAGATAGGCGGATAGAGAGAGAGGGTGGGGAGAGGGAGGGACAGAGATTGTTTTGTTTACACGGTCGAGCCTCTAGCTCGTCGTTAACGTCGACATCGTAACTGGCAATGTCAGGAATGGCTCGCATAAGCTCGAATGCCACCGGCACCGTCCACCGTCGGTGCATGGACGACGTTAAAAGACAATTAATCTGAATAACTCGGACTAGTGCCGAGCTCTCGCGTCCCACATTTCGCGGTAGGCGCGACGCAAAGTCGCTACTAAAAACTACTAGCTCGTCCGCACTTCCCTCCTATTCGCGGGGAATTTTCTACTGACAGGAGGAATCAATGAAGATGGATTCTCCGCGGAAGTACGCGGAATCCTTTTCGGAGTATCGGTCGCCGAGAGGACATCGCGTAGATCATCGATCGAAATAAACTCGAGGTCGAATTAGAACGGGTATCTTCTCCGTCAAAATTTTATACCTTTTTACTTGATTATACAGAAATACGAAATGCATTTTCTATGACCGATCGTTAAGTGCAATCGATTCGACCTTGTAAATCGTGAATGACGAGTCACAGAGAACCGGCTGTTCCATTAATCGACAAAATTTATTTCACTCGATTCCGCTGTCCTGCCAATTAGTTTGTGCGATCGAGTTCGTGAGAGAGAAATATATACATATATACGTATAAGAAACGACGGGGCATTCGATCCGAGACTTTTATGTCTACTATTCCAGCGAGAATTTTTCGGAGTTTAAAGTTTAAGATTAGGAAACATAAAAGATATAGGACCATAAAAGTTTTTTCGTCGGACAAAAAGCAACGACTATAATATAGTAGAAAGAAAAGAGAAGGCAAGACGAGGGAAAGAGCTTGTCTGGGTCGCGTCTCGCGAAACACCTTCGTTTTCGATTCACGATAAACTCGAGATTTGAAGGACTCGAAGCAGGTAACATAAAAAAAGCGTAAGTCAGATAAGGAAAGCGAATAAGAATATACGAATATGGGAAACGACGAGTCCGCACGGCTTGTTCGCGCTCGTGGATCCGAGCCAAAAGTTCCGTCCCGTTCCTGCTTTAGACGGAGCGAATCCGTCGTCTTCGAGAACGATCAGTCCACCTAGAGGTTCGTGCTAAGCGAGTTCGATCTTTATCTACTTGCAATTTTCTTCAAATCTCCTATTTTTAAAGACGCGAACGCAAGCAATTGTTACGTTAAGATTCGATCGCAGGTACAGGTTAAGACCATTCGTCCGAAACTTGAACTTGGGTTAAGCAAGGAAGAAGCTGAGGTAGGAGAGAGAGAGAGAGAGAGAGAGAGAGAGAGAGAGCATATTCTTGCACCCGATGCACCCACACGCGCTCGCACGCACCTCGCATATCGATATCCTCCTGTCCTTTGCTCTCAAGCGACGAAGATCGAAGGTACGAAGACGAACAAAGAGGAGGATCGCACGGTTGCGCGTCCGTGAAGAACGCCAAGGACTTTGGTGCAATTAATTCTTCGTCACTGGCTCGTTGGAACGGCCGCTCCCGCGCCCACGGCGTGGCGACACCCGCGCAAACCATCAACGACAGCTGAACGTTCAACGACGTCTTAGCGATACGTTAGAATGATCTGAGAGAGTGTGAGAGAAAGAGAGAGAGAGAGAGGTACGGGTGACTTTGCGTAAACTTGGCAGCGTTCTGGACCGATGCTCAAACGTTTTTCGAAAAAGAAATCAAAATCCGTCGTTACGTAATCATTTATCAAAGTTAATCAAAGTTCAATGATGATTAAAAAACAAGAAAGGAAAAGAAAATTAAAGAAAAAAAAAAAAAAAAGAGAGAGAGAGACACGAGAGAAACGTCGAACCACGGAGGGAGCACGTTTCTCGTATCGTAGTACGAGTAGGTCGTGCCGGTAACCGCGATCAGGATCATCGACATCGGGAGACGGCGAAAGTGGCTTTAAAAGTAAAAAGGGAGTTGCATCTGGTTTTTCTTCGTCGCGTTCGAACGCACACGACTTTCCCACGCTGCTGCTGGTATCATCCGTTAGGATGCACGCTGCTCTCTTCGTAGCTCGACTAGAATTTTTATCCGGAAATAGGTCGAAGGAATAAACGAAACGATCGTGTAAAAATAAAAGTTGTTTCTCGTCGTTCGATATTCTAAAGACCATATATCGATTAATTATCGAGAAGTCGTGAAAATGTCGATAAACGTTCGAATCGGTAAAAAATAAAAGGCAAGAAAAAAGGCGTAAAGCCCGTTTTCGTTCGCAGCAGCCATTGTCCTGGTTTTACAGCCGAACGCGAAACTTTGTCGCTCGTTCAAATATTTTTAGCCTGCCGATCCTCCTCCTCGGTCCTAATCGACCTTTTCACTCTCTCCTCTCCCACGAAAACAAGCTGCCATTCTCTCCACCTTCGAGAAAAAAAGTTGACTATCCTATGCACGCTTTTTCGTTCCACGAGGGTGCTGCTTAGTCGTCTAATCTCGATCTTTTTCAATAAAATTTTAACTCGCCGAAGGAAGGAGGCTCAAGACGAAGCTCAAGAATTCAAAGGCGCTGCTGCAACAAGCAACACGAATCCGTTCGTCCGCGCGTACTTTTTGCGAGAGCGTGCAAATATTGGACGGACGTGGAATTTCGAGTATATTTTAAGAGATTCATCTGGCGAGTCGAAACGTTCCAAGAAGCAATTTCGATCTTTACGATGCTTATTCTCGAGCGGTGGCGGCGGCGGCGGCGGCGGCGGCGGCGGCGGTGGCGGCGGCGGCGGCGGCGACGACGAACAGCAACGGCCGAAAAACAAGCCGCGACTTTCCTACCGGTCCTCCTTCGCCTTTCCCTCTCTACCTCCTTCATCTCTCACTGTCCGCTGTGCTGTAGCTGTTTTGAAAAAAAGATGCAATACCAAGAGAGCGGGAGCGAGAAAGAGATAGAGATAGAGATAGAGATAAAGAGGAATCGCTAGTTGGTTTTTCTCGTTCAAGGCCATCCCAAATCGATATACATCCATTCACCCTTTCTCTCTTTCTCGTCGCTTCGCCTCGAATGTCAATGGCAAGAGCGTCGAGCGTGTTTGTCCGAGGCTGCGTTTCGGCAACCTTGATAGGCGCTAAAATTCTCACTTTCGGTCTCGGTTTCGGGCACCTGCTTTTGCGTCTCGGCCGCGTCTCGGTAGAGTCCAGTCGCAAACGTTACTATCGATTCCGACCAACGGATTCTCGAGTTAGCGAAACGAGCCACCTTCTCCTCCACCTCCTACGTCCTCCGTCGCGCGGAAAATCTTCCGACTGTGCCAACTTCAACGATTTATTATAACAGAACAAAGAGGTATAGAAAGAGTCGTTGACACGAGTGGATCGATTCAGGCGGACAGTAAGACGATCTACGCGCGGATAGTAAGTTACATCGATAAACAGGATTTCTGGTCGCGTTGATAATCAGGCTATTCGATCGTTATTGTTAGTGACGTTAATCGACCGCAACAAGAAATGCGCATACCTCGGAGCAACCGACGCGGGTAGTATACGTCGCGTCTCGATGTATCGATTCCCTGTCCGAGTTCACCGTCCGCGGAAAAAAGTCTTCCGCGTGTAGAGAACTTGAGTGGACGTACGTGAGACGTTACTGCTAACGATAAGAGGTAAAAGATTGAAAGAAAACCAAGTTTGGTTCACCTTAGCCGATCGCAGAGGTTCCTCTCCATCGGTGAAAAAAGAAGGAACGTATTCTCGAGAGACGTTACTCGCGAGGAAATCGCAGAGTCGACCGGATATACGCCGATAAAACCGAAAGTGGCGTGACGTAGCTCTTCTCTCTCTCTCCCTCTGTCTCCCTTTCCCTCGTTCGTCGAGCACCCATCCATCCATCCAGCGGCGTCACCATCTCCCTCCTCTCTCTCTTCTCTCTTCTCCTGTCTCACGGTGCCTTCCTTCGTTTTATGCTCCCGCCAAGGTTGCGTCCCGCGCGACCATGCCCAAAGCCACATCATGTATATGCAAAGCAAACGCAAGGTCGCTCGTTCGCTCGTTCGCGCGTGCCCTGCGCGTCTCTCTACGCTCTGAAACGAGCGATGACGTGGCCACGAGGCGGTCTTCATAAAAAATATTCGATATTTCGTCGGAAATCTCACTCTTTCTCTCTCTCTCTCTCTCTCTCTCTCTCTTATTCGCTCGCTCGTTCGTTCGTTCGCTCGCTCGCTCGCTCGCTCGCTCGCTCGGCCGTAGCTAGTCCCGAGACAAAACTTGGACCTTGAGATCTCGTCAATGTCGCTGCGAACGTAGCAACGCGCCCGTTTCTCTCTTTTATTCCGGAGAGAAAACGAGCGATGCGGTTTGTACGAAATAAATATCTCTTCTCTTTTCGTTATACTTATTACTCCGAGAGAATTAGAGAGTCGAGGAAGATTTGAAAAATTTGTCGTTCGTTATGAGAGAAGGAGGGCAGGTGCAGGACAAAGTACCGGATCGTGTAGCACCGAGTCCTTTTATCGTTCGGTTAGTAAGAACGAGCGAGCGAGCGAGCGAGAACGATCGAGAGAGTGCAAGAGATGCTTGCACGTGTGCGTTCATTCGTCGGGAGCTATCTGGACGTACCTGGAGAGCTCTCTCAGTGGTCCGCATTCCAAAAGTCAAGGACTCTCTCTTGGCGAAGCGAAGCGAACCGAACCGAACCGAAAGAGGCTAAGATCGCAGGCGCCTCCTTTACTCCTCCTCCCCGCCCCACCCCCGCCCTCACGCGCGTCTTTGCTTCCAACTAAGTATAAGATCAAGATCCAAAAGTATGACGATTTAAGTTCGATCTATATAAACGCGCGAAATACGATACGTGTCCGATCTCACGATCGACCGTAACGTTACTATTCGTCTATTCGTGGCACGCGCGCACTCCTTCTCTCACATCGTGGACCGACGTAGGCGAAGGTCAGACAACGAAACGAAAGTCCGAGACAAAACGGGATACGGCTACTCTTTCGGACAGCCGTATCGCTTCCGGCCATGACTCCGAAGGTCGACGTAAGAATCATCGAGAATCCGTTAGTTGGACGGACCATCGAGGAGAGAGCCTAGCGAGATCCGACTACTCTCGTTATTACCCGAGGGACGATACCGACACCTTGCCCGAAGGGATAAAGATCAAAAATGCTTTTAAAGCTAGCTTTAAGTAGAACGTGCCACTTCGGTAAGATTCGCAAGCATCGAGAAGTGATTCGTGAAGGAGCACGTGGATCATCGTCGTTTTGGTCGTTTTCATTCCGAATCGATCGGATATGGCTCGATAAGGGAATCTCGCCTTGGCGGACACGGCCAGTGAGATAATAATAAAAAAAAAAGCTTCGCGGTGCGATGTTTAAGGACAGACGGTGTCGGATCGGAGAAGGACAATTTTAGCGCGCGTATCGATGTAACGAGGAGAGCCAACGAATGGCCGATCGGAAAGAATGAGAAAACTGATGTCTCTTCCGCGAGGGAGAGAGAGAGAGAGAGAGAGAGAGAGAGTGATAGAAAGAGGGGTGGGAGAGAGGGAAAAGGAAAACGATCGGTCGCGTTCTCCTCGCGTAGAAAAATCAACCGTCGTCGGAGGACAACGCACCACCGGCTCTCCTCGAGGAGCCATTAAGAAGCAACAGGTTTTGCTTCTCTTCGAGACTCGAAGAATCGAGAGAGTCGAAGCGAGCGCGGTAATCGGCGATGGTAACGCGCTCTATATAACGCCGCCAAGCGCCACTCTTTTCATCTTCTCGAAAGGCCAGGAAGGCGAATAAAGGCGAGAATAAAGTCGAAAGGCATTCACCCTTGGTGAAAGTAGCTCTTCGATCGATGTCGCTCCTTTCGTGCCGCGCCAAGTACAAACGTGGTACTTACACGCATCTACCTACGCGTATACGTGTCCATACTCGCATATTTTTTTCCACGCCGGGACCATTCTTTCCGAAAGGTTTTTGTTCTTATCTAGAAAAATTATTCGTCAAGGTAAACGCCGTACAAGGGAATTCCTTCGAGATCATCCTTCGCGTTACGACATCGATACCATTATTCCCTGCGTTGAACGAACGTCGATCCTATTTTCGTTCGATCTCGCGTTTACTCAGCTTTACTCAACCGACGAAAGTCTTGTCCGATCGTCTAACAGTAATATCAGCGTGACTGTTAGATCGTGAAACGCGTCGCTTAGAGTCCAACAAGCTCTGGGTCAGTAACCTTACGTAGAATATTTTCGAGGTAACGTTCATTAAGGCGCGGCACTTTTCGTCGAATCGAAACGCGTTAGAGAGTCGATCGAAATGTCCCTGGTTTTCCCTAGGAGAAAGAAAACTTTGTTTTTCTTTCTATCTCGTTGTTAAACCCTACAAGACAGGAAGAAAAAGAATATTACACGAGATTGCGATCGCGCTCGTTTCTTCCATCGTAGACTCTTTAACAAGCACGTCCGAGATCTCGACGAGGGCTTACGAAACTTTTGCGAAATTCCTATTTGTAAGATATAAATCGCGGAATATAATATACCGATCTACGTGTCGTTTCGGTTTCAAAGATATCCGTCGTTATATCTAGGCACATTTAAAAAATATACCTACTGTAGAAGCGATATGTATGCATGTACGTACATACATAGGTATACACGATATCGCGTTCTCGCATAGAAACGCACGATCGAGAGAGCTAGAGAAAAAGAAAAAGAGAGAAAGAGCAGTGACGCGCGCATACGATCCCACTCGAGCGTACGCGCAAACTATGCGCTCTCGGAAAGTCATTGACCCGCGGGCCGTGTATAAAGCACTGGCGAGAGCGTGCGCGGTCTCACCCACACGCGCAACCGCTCCACTCGCGTCCGATTCGGCTCCCCACTTCTCCCGCCGACGAGTCTCGCCGTTCGGTGTGGTGCAGTGCATAGTACAGTGCATAGTGCAGTGCACTGCAGTTGACGCGCCATTGCACACTCGCCCGACTGCCAATTCTTTTTCCCCCTTCGACTTTTTCTCATTTCTAGAGTGTTGCATCTCGGAAAGATCTCGTTTACGATTTATCTCGGTTTTTTACACATTTGCAACGTTACGTACGAAAGAAACGTTACGTACGAGGAAATTAGAGGAGACGTAGAAAATGAAAATCCCAATGAAACTTGTATGGATGAAATTTCGAAGAGGAGTAGAGACAAGTAGAGAAAGAGAGAGAGAGAGAGAGAGAGACAGAGGGAGGGACAGAGAAGGAGCATACTCATCAAATTTTCAAGTATGGCAGGCAGGACCGGTAAAAAGTCGAGACCGCAGGGGCCCAGCGCGCTCGAAACGCTCGCGAAAGACCATACTCGTTGACTCGCTGACTGACTAAACTAATGACATCGTTACTGACTGGCCTGGCCTTATACTCCTCTCTTCTTCTCTCTCGCACTCGCCTCCTCCTTTCGTTCACCTTCTTTCTCTCCCTCCACGAAGGCACACGAAGTATACTTTGACGACGCTCGGTGCAGCAGCCGCGCACGCACACGCTCACATCGCCGCTTGGGAGTTCAATGATCTCCCGACTCCGTCTCTCTCTCTCTTTCTCTCTCGTCCTTCTCTCTTTCTTTTATTCCTTTTCTCTTTCCAACATCGTCCTGTCGGCGAGCGGCCCTCCTTCTCGTTACAACGTGCACGATCGCAGCACACTCGCGCTCTTTCGATTTCGTCCTCGATACTTTTAGCCGTTTCCACTTTTGGTCCTTCCTATAATCCGTACAATCGTTCCTCCCCCGTCTTGACGATCATCTTAATCCGATAAAAGAGGCACGATTGAGAGCGAGAGCGAAGAGAACGTCTGAATAAAATCTATTTAAAATTTGAATATTTCGAACTTGAAATATTTTCGAGAGAACACGCGAGACCGATCGCCGTTATATCGTCCCAGATATCTCTTGTCTATTCGCCATAAAACGACAAATTTTTTAACGCGGTCAACGGAGTAAAATTGTCCTTCTTACGTTCTTCGAAGCACGTAATTGTAAAGCCTTTTTTACAATGTTAATCTCGTAGTTGCCGGGGACTTGGCGCGAAAGCGTGACGAAACCGAGGCAGGCGCGTCGATTGCAGCGCATCATGAGAAAATGACTACGTTCGTACGTGACACGGCCGAAGAGACGAGGAGAATTGACCCCCGCGCGCTAAAGGTCAGTGCGCGACGTAGTGGTAACGACTCGATAATCACCGTGATTGTAGATGTGTATATTGCTCGTCTTATCAAGCGGCGCGCCGGGGCCATTGAATTTTATCGCTTTACCCCTTGCTACCCCATCTCTCGCCCTCGTCTCTCGCCCCTGTTAATAGCTTAAGTACGTTCTCCAGTCTGAATATTAAATGGGAGCGTCTAAAACCTTGCTAAATGCGACTAAAATTCACTTTCGTTTGCGATTCGGGCTTGTCCCAGCGAAAGAGCTTTGCGAGGAGCTTCCCAAGGAGCTTCTTGCGAAAACGACTTGAAATAGTCGCGGAGCTCGAGACGCGTCTCGCGTTATCCTCTCTAACGAGAACAAGATCTGTTACGCGGACACCCTCTTTCTCGATAATATCTCTACTTTTTCATCCTTGTATAAGAGATACGTTTCTGATATAAATGACAGAAGTGACGTGACCGTGATAGAACTAAAGAACATACTCGGGGAATGTGAAAAATGAATAAAACTAGAGACAAGAAGGAGGAAGAAGAAGTTTGCTGGCAGCTCGCTATTTATTTGCGACGCGACAACATCTGGCGATGACTAACCGCGCTACCGTCGCATAGTAATAAGCAGCTAGAAAGGAACTATGTCCCCAATTTAACTGAAACTCTCGGCTATCCGTTCTCTCGTTTCTTCTCGTTTCTTTCCTTTCTAAGGCCTTTGAAAACGTCGATGAACGTAATGCTCGTCGAGGAAGAGAAAAGGATTCGACGATCCATCTTTATTTCAAGAAGAGCTTCGCTCCAAGAAAGATCCAAGAGGAAAAAGAAGAAAATCGTTCAACATGCTCCCGTCGATGCGACGCGAGAGCAACGACGTCGGCTAAGGAATCGCGTCTGACAATGAGTGGCGTCTATGGCTTGCATGCACTGTGCAGCGTGCACGCGTGCCTGTGTATGCGTGACGAGGACGACGACACGCCGAGGCGGCTCGTGCATTCAAAAGCGTCGCGTTGCGCGTATCGAAGCGAAGAAACTGGGACGGCACAGGAACGATAACGAAGGAGTCACCGCTACGACGTACACGTCTAGATATTACACACACATATATATATATGCATATATATATATATCCTATAATAATATAGTTATGCATATTTATTTATAGCGTAAGCAATAGCACTCGCGCGATAGCAGCCTTACCCGTATATTTTCTTACTCGCAGTCATTGGAATAAAATCGACAAACATTTCCTTCGTCGAATGGTTAAAATTTTTTCAACGTTCGACCATCCTTTGGTCAGTTTCCGAGGACAGTAATCAGCCGAAAGAGGTACAGCGAACGAGGGAGAAAGTTTCCGTTGTATTCCTCGATAAACGAGACGATGAAATACCGGTCGTTGTTCCGTCCGATGTTCGCTGCTAACGGAGAGCATACGTTGCCGCGTTATGTACGTATGTACTTGCATTTGTCGAGTCAAGGATGCGATTTGCATACGGTCATCTCTCTCTCTCTCTCTCTCTCTCTCTCTCTCTCTCTCTATCTATCTATCTTTCTCTCTCTCTGCTGCCGTTCTTTATTCGCTTAAAACTAGACTCTCTTTTGTTTTTGAAAATTCTAAAAATGGAAGGCTAACCTCGCACGAACGTTCGAAGCGAAAGGAAGGAGGCATTTGCATTCCAACGTTCGTGTGCTCTGACTGATTTAGGAAGAAGGGAATGCCTGCCAGCAGCTCCGTACTGGCTCCGTCCTGGCTCCGTGCTGGCTGCGTGCTGACTCCGTGCTGACTCCGTGCTGACTCCGTGCTGACTCCGTTCTCTTGCTCCGACGTACCGCGAGAGGCTCCCCTTTGCTCGACGAGCGGGCACAGTAAAGAGAGTCTCGCGTGAGGTAGGTCAGCATCCCGCGCGCCCACCGCGACCATAGCATCCCGCCGAGGGGAACGATTCGTTTCGAAGACGCACTCGATCGCCCGATATATATATATCTGTGTGTGTGTGTGTGTTCGCTTTTCTATGTCTTCTCCTATCTTTTTACCGACGTTTCCTTTTCCTTTCTCTCTTCTTCTTTTCTTTTCTTATCCGCCGTAATAGAGAAAATAACGCAGGAGGAAAGGAATATCTCGATATCTCGATCCGAGTATCCGAACGGCGAAACGCGTCAGAACAATTTTCCAAGAGGGAGAAATTCTTGGTGAGTTTTTACCCAAGGAAAACTCTTCTTCTCTCTCCTTAGTCGTGTCTAGGCAAAGCAGGTCAGTGTCACTCTCACGAGAGAAATCATTGCTCATACCCTTCACTTTTTCCAAGCTCGGCGAAACTATTAAAATTTCTCGCTAATCATAAGCGGCATCCGAGGAACGTTCGATCGTCGAATAATAATCGTCTTTTCGCGGAATTCTGCTCTACTCGCGTTTCACCGGAACCGCCGATCTTTTTATTCGGCTCGATTACTAGCCGAGGAATTAGACCGGCATTCGTAGAAAATGACTTTTGGTAAGAAGTCTGTTATCGAGGAAAAAACGATTGGCGAATCTCGTCGCACGGCCTTATCCGACTTATCGTTGGGAGACGCGTCGAAGAAGTAAGTACTGTAACTAACAACGAGCCAGGCTCTTAGCTCGCGCATCACCGATTATATCATTATATTTTTCAACGAATCGTACTCGTCGAAGAATAATCCAAACTGAATAGGCCTGATCGTGCCTACTTCTGCTTCTCTATCTTCGTTATTCCGTAGTAAATTAGACTCGGCGAAGCTGATAGGAGATTCAAGGACGCGTACGCGCGGGCTCTCGCTAACTCCCGAGCTTACGAAGGAGAGAGAATAGTACATTTTTCTAGGCTATTGATTGCGTTCACCGAATATAGGGTAATATTCAATCTACTTAATGGCACGGTTGCCTGCGTGCACCGTCCTCGATTTCATCTCGCCTACTACTCTCGGCCCGGCCGTCCGCCGCTCGACCGCTGGCGGCCGTCCGCTCGCGACCGTCGAGCTTACTCGGAATACCGGCGAGCCTTTTTTTACCTTCTTCCTTTTTCTTTCTTTTCGTTCCACTTTTACGCCAGGCAAAATGCGAGTCGAGTTGTTCTTCATTCACGCAGGAATGTCTCGTGCCGCCTTTCTTTCCTTCTTTCTTTCGATCTTTTTTCTCCTTTCTTTTTTATCATCATCGACGTTACTACCCGAACGATTAAATTCGCGGAAAACTTTCTTGCCGGAGATAATCTCTATGGGAGGAGTGACGAAACTCAAATCCCCATTTAGCGTGCACTCGTAACAGTCCACGGTGAGGGGGAAAGAAAGGAGGAAAGAAAGGTGGAAAGAAATAAACGAAGAAGTATGAAATATGGGAAAGAAATTGACGAGCCGAGAGTGGAGGGTCCTTAGTAGGTCACCTCTACGGGAAACTGGAACGGTTTCATCTACCGAGCGGAAGACTCGATTTTTCTCCGCCGGTGAAACTACCGATTTTTCTTTCGATCGCGTGGATTTCTAGGTCACTAGCGAACACGTGTGCCAGAAAACGATACTTCTTCTTCGTCGTTCTACACCTATTCGGATAAAATTAGACGAATTTCGATGTGGCGAAAGAATGATTCGTTCGGTTGCCGACGAGCGACAGAACAGGGAACTGCGATGAAGCAAGTTGAGAGATTAGTAACGTCTGAAGAGACTCGTCGTCGTCGTCGTCGTCGTCGTCGTCGTCGTCGTCAAAGGTGTCGCCCGATAAAAAGTAATCTCCTGCAAACGAACGAACGCGTTTCCTTTTAGCGACGATCTTTCGACTTTGCTACGAAATAACGAGAATGAAAAAGCGAGAGAAGGCAAAACGAAATACGCGCCAATTCGAAACGATCGACGTCGATGTCACGGCGAAGGTTAATGGGACGAGTCGAGACGAGACTTTATTGCACTTACACTCTCGTTTCAGCATGCTCCCATATTTGTCTTTGATAAATTTTTTATGACGGACGATAAGAGCACGTGCAAGAGAGATAGATAGAGCGAGAGGGAGAGAGAGAGAGAGTGGGAAGTTGGGACGAAAGAGCTCGACGTTTTCGAGCAAACGAACTTTGAAAGATCGTCGACTATCGCGCGGTAATATTCGATGTCGATAGCGAGTGCCTTTTGATCCTCATTATAAGAAAGTATTGCCGAGATAACCGGTCTTGCGTTCGGACTATTCGCGATCTGACAAATATTAAAACCGACTAAACTCACAATTAGAGTACGAACGAGCTGCCAAAGAAATAAGAACTTTATCGTGAGGCGATCGGTCGTTTAAAGTGTCCGACTGCCGTATCGTGCGTAACGTATAATAATAAATATAAATCGTTGAATGCGATTCGGATGAAATAGATACACGCGATTTAGATTAGATAAGTAGACGTTACATATGTAACGCGTTCGACTCGGTGAACGTTGCATTCGAAAAGCGCTAATGGACCGTTCACGAATTGTAGACGAGTGAGTACGTACATACGCCGTTGCAGTTAATACACCGCGATATCGTTTATCGGCTGTTAGTAGGAGCTAATTAAGAGTTGGCTCTTTCTCGGGGCAGCGAGTTCGCAAGTACCTTCTAAGGAGTTCCTCGAGGTTCGTTGCTCGAAAAGAAAAAAAAAAAAAAAAAAAGGAAAAAAAGAAAAAAGCGAACAAGAAGAGACTAACCTGGGAGCATTGATGATCGGCCGGCCCATTGCCCGTTGCTGGCGCTTCTCGTTGTTGGGAAGGCGCAGATAATCTTGGTCGCCAAGGAGGAAGAGATCCTTTGAAATAATCATGTCCACCGCGTGGTTGCCGGTTTCAGCTGGCCGCCGTTCTCTCTCTCTTTCTCTCTTTCTCGCTCTGCACAATTTGATCACCTGCTTTCTTCTTTCTCTCTCTCTCTCTCTCTCTCTCTCTCTCTCTGTCTCTCTCTCTCGGAGCACTCCTAGCTGGGTTGCGTCGCTGACAAGAAGGAACGCGCCAAAGGTTGAAGTCGGCGACGATGACGGGCGACTAGCCTCTACTACTCCCTTCTACTTCCGTTTCTATCGTCGTTTCTATCTCCGTTTCTTCTTTCTCCTTCGATCCTACCTCTGCTCGAAGCACACGCGATTCCTATCACTCTACTATCACTCGTCAACGCTTTTTCGCTCAACACGCACGCACACGCGCGCGTCCACTCTCCGTCAGCAACGGAGAAAACCCATACGACAACGCAGCATCCTCCAACGATCCTCGAGAGATCCCAGTCCATTCGAGAACGGACACTTTTTCTCTCCTTCCTTTATTCCTCTAAGTAGAGTAGTCCCTTTCAACGGGCTGCTTTCTCGATCTTTTATAATCTAAAATACAACGACATTCGAATGAGTTTCGTCAACGTCGATATCGTCATGCGATTTTTATCAAACGATCGATTAAGCACACACTCGCACGCAAACGGAATTTAACCAAACTTCTTATCGTGCGTAGTATTCAAAAATCCATTCACAGTAATTCTATAAATGAGAACAATTAGTTGTCGCGTGTAAGACCCGGTAGATAATCTACGATGACGACAAAATACAACTAACGTTTCGGATTCTCCCAATCTAGTCACTCAATGGTTATCGATAAAACGACTTCGTAGATAGATCGGAGAGAGAAAAACTGGAGAGGAGAGGAAAGGAGGCGAAGCCACGCGCGGCCGATCTTACTACGACTTATAATCGTTCCAGACAAATATTTCTAGGACGTGATAAAGAGGTCTTTAAACTCTTACCGATTCACGCGACAACTTTTATTTCTAGAACTAATTTATCTGCATCGGTTTATTTCGGAAGGCTAAAGATGGCCTGAGAGGAAGAGATAGAGAGGAGGAAAAGAGAGGCGGGGGAGGAGAAGTAGAAAAGGAGAGACGAGGAGACGCGTGCAGAGTTGGCGCGGGCGGTGTAAATCGAGCGAACGTTTGCTGCCCTCTGAGCTTCTCTCCTTCCCTCCCTCCCTCCCGCCCTCTCTCTCTCTCTCTCTCTCTCTCTCTCTCTCTCTCTTCCTCTCTCTCTCTGTCTATCTATCTCGATGCTGTCCCATATTTACGTCGCGCCAATTTTCATTCGCCAAGTGGCAGGTATTAGTCATGGATGAGAGAGTGTGTGAATCGCACGATCCACGATTTTGACAAGCGTTATCCATTAAGCATCCTATTCTTTCTTCTGTCAACGTAAACTCCGAGGACGTTCGTAAACGCGACCATTCGCAAGCCAACAAGAATCGAGTCGAAGCTTCCGTATTTTTATTCTCCTCGCTCGCGCGACCGTAAGAGCCCAAGTACACGTACTTATCCCGATTTACTCGATTAGAATACACGATTCGCAAACCTCTTGGAATACTTCCAACTCCGAGTTGTTCCTTTCGACGATAAGGCCCAACGAATTAGCTTTCGATTATCGTTCGTCTATCCACGAGAGGCTTGACAAGTTTTACGAATTATACGAGGCCAATCCCGTCCTCGGGGAATCACATCCTTGCGAAGATCGTTTGGTCCAGCATCGAAATGAGACACACGGCGGAGAAGAAGAAGGAACGACACAAAGCCGTACAGAAATGTAGCAATATTTGATCGAACGAACAATGGAAAGGAGGAGAAGAGGAGAGTGGAGAGGGATAAGATATTGAAAAGAAATATGATCGATCTGTGCGCGAAAGAGAAAGAAGGACAAAATTACTGGTTGATAAGACGAACTCGTCGAACGTGAAGAAGAATAAGAAGCCGGCGCGCGACGCACAGTCGATACGGTCTCGTTTGGTACCTCCTGGATCAGAAGGAGGAGGAGGCGGAGGCGGCGGAGGAGGCGGCGGCGGCGGCGGCGGCGGCGGAGGAGGAGAAGGAGGAGGAGGAGGAGGAGGAGAAGGAGGAGGAGAAAGGCGGAGAGGGGTATAGAAAGAGAGAAAGAAGGTCGACTCACCGAGTTTGCCGAGTTCGCACGAGTTCGCCGGCGGTGCACCGTTCGGTCTCGCGGGCAGCCTTCGAGGACGTCGACGTGGTAGACGTCGGGAATGCTCGTCTCGTCCTCGTCGTATCCTCGATCGAGCTCCTCCTCCTTCTCGTTGCAGCTCCTGTCACGCGCGCACTATGCACCGGGCACGAACATGCGGCCATTGCTTGACGCGCGCAGTCAATGAACCCGCATTGCTTTTCACCCGAGAGTGTTTTGTTTTTCTCTTCTTTCGAGGCTCTCGCTCGACGGCACGCACCGTCCTCCCCTACCTCTTGCGCACACACGCATGCACGCGAGCGAGCGAACGAGCGAGCACGCACGCACGCACGCACGCACGCACGCACGCACTCGTCCTCCCTCTCGCTTTAACAACAGACTCCTACTATCGATACGCGGAGACGCAGCCGCCTACGAAGATCTTCTTCTCGAATCTTTCTCGTCTTTGCAGACGAGGATACGATTCTACTCGATAAATTCGCGCTCCGCCACCGAAGTCCCGACCTCCGCCTTTTTCCTTTCCTTCTATCTTCTCTCTCTTCTTCTTCTTCTTCTTCTTCTTCTACTTCTACTTCTTCTGCTGCTTCTTCTACTTCTTACTCCGCTTCTTCCTCTCGTTCTTCTACTTGTTCTTCCTTCAATTGCGTTTTTCGCTCTCCTTGGCCGTGCGATACGCGGGACGCGCACGCGCGTCTCTTCGTCTCTTCTGTCTCTCTCTCCCGCTCGTGCGCGCGCGCGAGAGAGAGAGGGTATACGCGTATACACACACCGACGACGAGACCAGAGGGTTTCGCCCCTGCGCGCGCTCGTTCAACGACCCGCGACTCCTTGATTTTCTTTTTTTCTTTCGTCTCCCCTTTTTACCACTGTTCCTTCTCACTCTCTTTCACACCGAAAGAAAATCTTCTTCGTAGTTGACTCGTCGCGCGTATACGTGTAGAAAGTCGGAAGACTTTTAAACAAATAATTTTACTTTCCTTACGTTAGTTCCCAATTTAAAATTGATCTTATCGTTCGATCTATCGCCAGTCTTGTACGATCGTATCCACGTTCTTTTCTCGGAGAAATCTTTTCGATAGCTCGAAACTCGCTGGCGAAGTACCGCGAAACAAACACCGCGACGTTCAAATGCAAACTGATCCTGCCGCTTTTCTATACGCTCCGCCACGCCGCGAAACGCTCTCCGCTATCGGTCTAATCCACCCAACCAATCCTCACTTCTTCTCCTTCCACCAATCAACGTCGCCCATCGTTTCCCCACTCTGCACGAGTTCTCTCTATCTCTTTTCCTCTTTCGTACCTCCTATCTATTCGTATCGACTCTTTTTATCGACCGTTTCTTCGCTTTCCTTTTTCTTCTTACCGTTAAAAGAAGAATTGTTGTTGCAAAATAGCTTCAACGCATGATAACGGAGTATAAAATGGATTGCGCGTATCATTTTTAAACGATAAAATTTTAGTCGACAAAGAGACCTACATGTAAGAGCCATAGTGCATCTTTGTCTTACTCGTGCAAGTTCAACGGTGCTGCCATCTCGTCGATTTCGTTAGCGCCAAGTTTGAAAGATGCGATATGGTTCGTACATATCGTAAAGGTTTAACCAAGCAATTGAGTGTCATTAATTTTTCGTAGAGCGTACACTTTTGTCGATCAAGGAAACTAGCGTAGCATTTTTCGCATCGAAATAAAAAATGATATTTCAGTTAAAGCGCGATTTTCTATTTTTGCATACTGACGCCATCTTACTATCGTACGCATAATCATAAAAAATGCTTATGGTCAAACAGTAGTCACTCGTGTTCGGGATTGAATGGGCAACGGTTTGAAGAATGATCGAATGAGAGATAATTGTTTAAAAGTTGTTAAAGATACTTATAAAAAGAACTACTTTTAAGAGTTATAAAGTGCATATAATCATGGTTCGAAAAGCGAAAGGTATATTCATTTTATTATAGATGAATACGCGTGAAATACTTTTTATAAAGGACGTTATAGGTTATCATATCATAATTTATCATAATAATTCTCTCAATAGATTTTACGCAAAGCAAAGAGGAACGTATGGTTATCACGATTGGAGAAATCATACAAGAATTATTGAAAGCTCATCAAGATAATAGAGATGTCGATTTGAATAAATTAAAAACACGTATATCTTCAAAGTATGGATTGGATAGATCTCCTAGACTGGTCGACATAATAGCTGCTGTGCCAGCAGATGCGAGAAACATTTTAGTGCCAAAATTAAAAGCCAAGCCTATTAGGACAGCTAGCGGGGTTTGTTTCTATATTATAAAACTATACAAAAATTTAGCAATTGATACGGTCGACAATAATAATTGTTTCTTTACAGATAGCAGTAGTAGCCGTTATGTGCAAACCACACAGATGTCCTCATATCAATATGACGGGAAACATTTGCGTATATTGTCCAGGAGGTCCAGATTCTGATTTTGAGTATTCTACTCAATCGTATACAGGTTACGAACCTACATCCATGAGAGCTATACGCGCGAGATACAATCCATTTTTACAAACAAGACATCGTGTTGAACAAGTATGACAAATATCTTCTGTCGTTGCATCATTTAATTCTTTAATATAATATTATTCGCATTAAATAGTTGAAACAATTAGGACACAGTGTAGATAAAGTCGAATTTATCGTGATGGGTGGAACGTTTATGTCCTTGCCAGAGGATTATAGAGATTATTTTATACGGAATTTACACGATGCTTTATCCGGCCATGTGAGCAATAACGTGGATGAATCGGTCAAGTATTCGGAACGGAGTCGTACAAAATGCATCGGTATAACCATCGAAACACGACCGGATTATTGTTTGAAAAAGCATTTGTCGGATATGCTGCGCTATGGGTACATATAACTTAAATATTGAATTATCATGGGTCGCAAGTATGATTTAATCGTTAGATCCGCTATCTCGTCTCGTTGATGCTCTAGGTGCACGCGTCTTGAGATCGGCGTACAATCTGTCTACGAGGATGTTGCACGAGATACGAACAGAGGACATACCGTCCGTGCAGTATGCGAAAGTTTCCAATTATCAAAAGATGCAGGTTTCAAAGTCATAGCGCACATGATGCCAGATTTACCGAATGTTGATATCGAAAGAGACGTGGAACAATTCATCGTACGTAACTAAAATCTTGTATTAATGTTGATCATATTAATGACAATCGCAAAAGTGAAATATGTATGTTCTTTATAATTTATATAGGAATTCTTTGAAAATCCTGCTTTTCGAGCGGACGGCTTAAAGATTTATCCAACGTTAGTAATACGTGGTACTGGATTGTACGAATTATGGAAAACTGGTAGATACAAGAGTTATGCACCGAGCGTTTTGATTGATTTAATAGCACGGATTCTCTCTTTAATACCGCCGTGGACGCGTGTCTATCGCGTACAGAGAGATATACCAATGCCTTTGGTCAGGTAACGTTTTCGTGATTATTTCATCCTCGTGTCATATCTTAAACGATGTAACATCTACAAAATCTTTATAGTTCTGGCGTGGAACACGGTAATCTACGTGAATTGGCATTAGCTAGAATGAAAGATTTAGGTACCGATTGTCGTGATGTCCGCACACGAGAAGTAGGAATACAGGAGATACATAATAAAGTTCAGCCGTACGAAGTCGAATTAATACGTCGCGATTACGTTGCTAACAACGGATGGGAAACGTTTCTTTCTTACGAAGATCCAATGCAAGACATTTTAATCGGCTTGCTTCGTCTAAGAAAATGTTCTCCAGATACTTTTAGGTAATTAAATTTAATTTTTTTTTTACCGGGACATTTTCTTCGGTGTAAAATTTTAAAGAGACGTTTATTTTTACAGATCCGAATTGAAGGATAAATGTTCGATAGTAAGAGAACTCCATGTTTATGGTAGTGTAGTACCCGTTCATGCACGTGATCCTACCAAATTTCAACATCAAGGTTTTGGAATGCTTCTAATGGAAGAAGCAGAACGCATCGCGAAAGAAGAACACAACTCTCGTAAAATAGCTGTTATTTCGGGCGTTGGTACAAGAAATTATTATAGAAAAATGGGTTACGAATTGGACGGCCCTTATATGTCTAAGATATTAGTGTGATTAGAAAGATGTAATAATAATGTAAATAATAAATTCTGTTTTATCTTTACTATAATATTGTATCTCTGATATGCCAATTTTTTATGTTCCGTACGATAAAAAATTTTCGACTCTGATCTAAACAAATATTTTTTTCCCGTAGCGTATGGAAAATTTGATAGACATTTCGGTGCGTTTGTTTCAGCTCCATGTACGCTTTCATTCAATGCACTTTCAATAATCCTCATAATTGCCATATTTTGTACGTTACGTAGCTTTTTTAATACAGAACTTGAATTTATTAAAATAAAATTATAATTATAATCAAACTTTGACAAAGAAAAACGCGATTATTTTACTTTGATAATAAAATTGCATAAAAATTCTATTCGCGTATGCGGAGCAAGGCGAGATGGGAGACGGAATGTTACGTCGTCTCAGTTTCTGAAAAAACTATATTATTATTATATAAGAGCATTTTGAGTGACAACATAGTAAAATTAAAATATGACTAAGAGCCATTCTCGAAGTTTTTTGTAGAATCTTCGAAAATAACTCAATAGTCTAATAGTTGATCCACAATTTGTGGGGGCCTCTTCTTTGCTTCGTGCTCTAACTACAACGGTCACTAAATTTACTTAACGAAACTCTACTATCTTTTATAAATACAGTCTGTGCGACTTATAAAAAAGCAAAAAACTTCGCGAACAAACACTGACTCTAAAGACTGCATTGCACGCAGTCTATGCAAAAACACTTATCGTTTAAATCGCGAAACGCGAACGAACAAACATTGCTTCTACATCGCGATATTTTTATTTTAGCGGTGCAAACACTCGATTACTTCATTCCTACGCGCGCGATTGCAACGAGATTCTGAAACAAAAATACAAACGAAATAATCGGCATCACTGTTATAATAAAAACTTTTATAAATCATTAAAGAAAAATATATGACAGAGAAATAAGTATATTTCTCCGAAGAAAATGGATCCCGAGCGAATTCCGACGTTCACTCATCGAAATACAGATCAAGACTGATACAGAAATTGTTAAAATCGATTAAAGGTTCGATTTTGTCACGACGTCGCCGAAAAACGCCGATACAAACTTTAAGTCTAAAAGAAAATAATTAAATATTATTTTATATTTAACACGTGTTTCAAATTCCGTAATATTTAATCGAATTAACTATTATTTGAATATTAGTTTATTTAACTACGCGTACTTTTACATTGTTTAAATAAATCTAAAATTTTTAATTTGTCACGTTTAGAAAGAAAACATTTTGAAAACGCATAAAGATATGCAGTTATTTGCGAATAAATAAGTTTTATCGATTAAAAATATTATTTATGCAATTTCCAATGATAAGTTATAAACATTTAGATATTTAAAATATTCTGTATTCTTTTTAGGACGAGATGATATTATAAAAGTTCATAAAAAATGCCTTATAACGAAGGAAAATAATTTTTAATGCGTTTAATGCGTACATTAACATTACCTGTATATCTATATATACGAGGATCATTAATTAGCCGCCATATTGTCGCAAAAATTCCGATTTCTTAACAGGAGTACATGAAAGTAGTGGAGTTCTATCGCGTGATATTATCAGCTGTTCAAGGATGTCGATAAAAAAAAAGCGAAAACGATTCATGTGTCGTCATCTAGCGGAAACTTGTGAGAACTAAAGTGTTAAAGATGAACTTTTTATATGTTTAAAGATAACACCTTGCGCCATCTCGTGTGTCCTTCCTTTACTTATAACGTAAAAAATATCGGACTGTATTCACTATGGTAATCAATGAACGAATTAATACGACGAACTCCATCATTGTCATGTGCTCCTGTTAAGAAATCGGAATTTTTGCGACAATAGACGACCAAAATTAGTGACTCCCATATATATAGATATACTTATATCTTACTTTCTCTTAATATGATAATAAATGAAAACAAAAGTTTCAATAATTATTTACTAAATTCAAATCTGTTTTTCACTGAAAATATTTTTCATTTTTACACGCACACAATGGAATATTTATAAAATATTTTAAAAACAAAGCGCACTGCAGCTTGATCTTAGTAAAAAGTTTTCCTGAAACATCAAGTATCGTTACTGTTTCAGTATAATAGACATGTTTATTATAGACACTTACAATATCCATTTTCATTCTAATAATAGTTTCATTTTAGTGTAACGCTAATTTTTCTAAATATGATAAAACATAAGAGTCGACTGGCTACCTGCATATTCGATGAGAAGAATATCTTAACGATGTGTAATCAATGAAATCGCATAGAGAAACTATAAGATAAAAATTGTCATTGCGATCTTAAGTTCATAGTTTTCAAACGATAATGATTATAAAAAGATTTTCTACCATCACGTATTCGTTAAAATTTCTCTTTCTTGCTAATAGAAACGAAATGTTTTCTAAAAATCTATAACACAAAATGACAAATAAATTTCTAAATTAAGTACTTTCTATATAATGCAAATAAATTGTATATATAGTTATTTTATTAAAAGGAAATAATACCTGCATTTACAATAAATATAGACTCTTCACTTTGAGAAAATGCTTTTTACGTCTAATGCATGTCGAATAAAAGATTCTACATTCAACGTTAAGAATCTTTCTATGACGTTTCATCAATGAAATCAAGAGAGCATAAGAACATTATTACATAGAACATAATAAATTTATAAAACCTTTAAACGAATGCGATTGTAAAAAGACTTGATATTAATATCGAGTATAAGTTTTTTATCTTGAAGTTGGACGGACAATGCAATATAATCTTCTGTAGGAACAAGAGGTTAAGTCAATGTGTATTGGATCAAAATCGTTTTATCGAATAAAATAAGGATAGAAAGACATCGTAACGATAACAATTATTAAATGGACAAATAGAAGAAATAGAAATGTGGGAGACCTTTTAAAGAAACGAAATAGGTCGACTGACATTTTCAGATTTTTCACCTTGCGCCACCTGCTGACAAAACGTGATAGAAAATGTGAATAAACAAAAGTGAATTGGAACGGCGGATAGTAACATACGTTTCGCCGTGCAGTTCAGAGCATACTTGAACATATGTATGCCATTCTTACTACTCCTTTGTGAATCGAGATGCTCTGTGTATTGGAGAATCATTCAAGAAGAAAAGTTACGTCGATTTGCGAATCGTAGAACTGAGTTCATCATTCGGAAGTCAACGAAATGTAGTGGAGCGTGTTCGAACGTTAGTGTAGAAGTTGGTGTAGATACTCAAAAACTACAAGTTTGTAAAAGAGAGAAGAGTTTCGTACAACGCATACAATTTATTCGACGAGTGAAGTCTCGCGTTAGTTGGTAGACTGTACAAAGGTAAACAAAAACGACGATCATTTATTTACATCAATGTGCGATCTTTCGTAGCACTCAAAGAAATCTAAAACGCTAGGTTATGTCCTCACTTTCCAGCTGTTTGCGCTAAACTAGTACTGTAAACAATTCCGAGAGAAAGAGAGAGAGAGAGAGAGAGAGAGAGAGAGAGAAGCGACATGTATTTCACATCTTTCAAATCGTTGCTAGTAAACAAGCGTCGCGAAGGTGAAGTTTATTTACGTTTCGTTACATTGTTTACAAGTTTGTATCCATATCGAGATGCTCGATCGTAAAGAGAAATTTGTCGATTATTCGGCCGCGCCCAATACAAAATCCTCCTCTTCCTTCTTTGTTCTTTTTTGAAATTCTTTTCTCAATCTAGAAGAATGCGATAATCTTTAAGAAGTGCAATAAAGAGATATCATATCTTTGTAGATAATTTTTCAAATGTTTTAACAAGAATATATATTCGTTGAGAAAATTTATGCGTAATTAACGTGTGATAGAATGCACCGTAATAGACGTTACGTTAGCAGTTGGAAAACATTCTCGACGGTAGAACTCGTTATGCTAAATTCTAGTTTCCAATATAGGAAAGAAGGAGAATGTTAAGATCGTTTTTTGCTCTTTGATCGTACGTGAAATTCGTATTTCGAAGATTAAAGGTTCTCTCGAAGATAGTCGTACCGCATGCGTGCATGCGTTTGTACGCATTCAATGATGCATCCCAATGCATTCGTACGTACGTACGAAGGAACGAACGTATGTGTGATATATCGTATGTTCGGAGTTTTAAGCTGACACGATCGTGATATACTTTGCAAAGTAGCCAATCCTGAGTCGCGAGAAAGAACGTTCTCTCGTCGACCAATGAACGTTTGAGGTGTGTGCACTTATCCATCTATAACTATGAATGTTATAACATATCGCATAATTTACTTTGTCTATTTGACTATTATTAAATCTGTCCTTAAAGTTCGACAGGATCGGAAGAGATAAATCATTAGTCGTTATTAAGCGAATGGAATCGGATGATCTCGAGAGTTAGCTCGATGTTCCCTGGATCAAAGTTGGACAATTTGTTCTTGGCTTAGAATTAGTATTTCAAAGGTGTTACACGTTCGACGGCGCCGTGCGACTTTGCGTGCCAGCAGTAATCCGGTGAAAGTTGCATTCGAGATTTCTCGCATATCATTCCTCGGAGGCTGTACTCGTTTGCGTGGAACGTTTTCCATCGTCTTCGTTTTCATCCTCCCTTCGTCCAGGTTTCTTCTTCGCACACAAATATTCCAGGTAGGTTTGTAACAAAATGGGACAAACCAGTGGCCAGTGATTTAAATTCCTTTTCAATTGCAATATTCCTGGACCGACGACCTGTCTAAAATGTCATTGAATGTATCCTATCGCTATTACGATCTAGAGATCAAATAACACGAATCGTAGCTACGTAGTAGACTTATGTATATTCCTGTAATTATGCACACATCGGAGATATCATCCATCTCGATCGATCGAGATCGATAAAAAGCGGTAAACTATGTACTCGGTTACGTTCGATTCTAAACTCGAAGCACATGGCTTTACTCCGGTCTTACTCCCACGTTTCTTTTCTTGCACAGACAGAAAGGAAGAAGATAATTTCATTGAATTTTTGTTTTGAGATCGTCCGATTAACTTACTCATTAATTACCCCATTATTTTACCAAGAAACTTTCAAGTATATTCGTGTTTCTATTCGAAAAAGAGTTCCTGCGCGTCAATTGCATAAGAACGCGGTGATGCATCAAAGAATCGAGGTACCACGAGGTATTCATCCATCTCTTCTTTCCTCGACAACGACGACCGACGATCATCGTCGACGATCGACAAAGATCGACGACGACGTAGAGTCATCTATTTTTAAATGCCTCCTCCTCGTCGTCTACCTGTTTATTTTTCTTGTCATAAACTATGAAGCATCGTTGAGTACACTGATTCGAAAGATTCGGAAGAAAATGTTCCTCTTAAAATTAATTAAAATAATCTTCGTCATCGTCGTCGTCATCGTCATCTTCATCTTCTTCTCCTTCTTCTTTCGCGTCGGCGGTCTGCTTTAACGATAGTATACTTGACTTTTTGGCCCTAGCTCCTTCCTACGTGCCGTTCTTGTTCGTCTAACTCGGCGAAATTAACAAGAGGAAGGAGTTATAGGAGAAGACGATTTAAAATTACCGATTACGCGGCTACTCTTGGTTAACTCTCCTATGTTTTATATATACGTGTGTATACATGTATAAAATATATGTATATAGAACAATAACAGTATATCTACGAGTTATTCAGACGAACAGCGATAACAAAATAATATAATCTCGCGATTAATGTTTTTAATATGTACGTGAACGTGTATATAATACCTAATTTCTCAAACGCTTACATTTTTCCCTTTTATCTCGGGAATAGCCTTTTTCGCGATACCAAGCGAACGGCATTGTATTACGAACGTGTCTCTCGCGATAATCGCCAGTCTCATTCGTCGTTATATACCTATTATTTACGTATATGTACATATGTATATACCAGCACGAGTTTATCCTTCGTTCTCCGTTTATAGATTGTCCATTTCGCACGTAACCGATTTTGCTTTATTTCTTTGCCTTGAATACGTCGCGATGTAAGATTCTCGCATCGGAGAAAACTACTTACTTATTCGCGATCAGGAAAGTACAATTGCGTTGGGATCACTCGTTCGTTCAAAGGAAACACAAATAAGTGCAAAGACTAAAAATACTATAGAAGAGAATCTCGAGCAATGTCATGCTTGTTTATGCCAAAATTTCAATAAGCAAGGTCGTAGGCGCGTAACAAAGAATCGAGATGACCTGAGAATGTAAAAAAAATTCATCCATTGTAACGTAAAGAAAGACGATTCGTGAAACGATTTCATGAATTTAGTTTATTTCCTACTCGCTTGGCAATCGTTGCAGGGAGCTTTGTCATTTTGTCAAATCTTAGATAAATAGGCGATCGCGATCGGAGGCGTTCGATTCGTCTCGTCGAAATTCATAGACTCGCTCGTTCGAGTCAGTCGACGCTGAAGCGTTGCATGTTCGAGATGTGCCGTTTCTCTCGTCGCGAACGGTTTTAGCATCGAGTGGTATGTCGAGAGGAAAATAATCGACCAAAGGAGAAAGAAATTCTTCGACGCTCCTCGATTCTTTTTACAAAAGAAATATCATTTGTTTGAAAAACTTTTTACTTTCCTTCAAGACTACCTCTGTTAAGATCTGTGTCAATGATCGATGGAAAGAAAATCGAAATATAACTGAATTAATGGAATTCGATGAAAACGAAGATCCATGATCCTAGTAGCATCGATTAATCGTCATCGCGATCAATTAATCGTCGTTGGAAGAGTGAGAAAATCTTCGTTTTTTGTGAATAGAAGAGTTCTACGATCTCCAAAAACGATTACCGATCGCATCGTTGATCCATCGTTTGATTCGGAAGATACTCCTGCAAAAGTAAAGAAAGCAAACAAGATTCGGACGTTTGATAAGAGAATCGGAGAAGTAAGAAAATGACAAGTGTAACAGCGATTTCCTTCACCGGTAAATAAGACGTAAAGATGGCGTCTCGAAGTGACGCCTGCGCTATCGGCTATAAAAGACCTTCGGTGAGTGTCTCTATGTGAAGGCGAAAGAAAAGCTCGTTTTCTAGTCCGTTCGCACGGATAAATCGAAAGTCGAATTACGTAAGAATCGCTAGAGACGATTACGTATCGCCTCTACAAGCGTATTCTACTAACAAACAGGGAAAACGTGGACGGATAGGTGTAGATAGAAGCTTAGTCTTGCGCAGCGATGCGCAACGGAGCGCGGAGCGCGCACGTTTTTGAATATTTCGAGTCGTTGATGAAAAAAATGAAAAAATAAGAAAAGAAGAAAGAAAGAAAGAAAGAAAGAAAAGAAAAAAGAAGGAATTAAAAAAATGTGAAAAGATTAGAAATTTACTCGTCAAACTCGATCGTGATGTTTCGTAAATTCTGTTATCTTATATTTCATTCTTTTTACGTGTGAATTCATCTTTATTTCGAGTACTTACGTATGAGTATGGAGCTCTTATGCAAGGAATGCTTCGTCGCATACGAAAAAATCTTTAACGAACGAAGCTACGCGAAATTGTGAAAGAGTTACGAACGAACGATCAACCAACCTGTATATTATTATTAGATTCTAGGCCGATCGCGCGCTCGGCATGCTCTTGCGCTCGTCAGATAGAGAGTGTCACCCTTCTCTCCTTAGATCGTCTTACAAAAGTATTCGAATTTTAACTCGAAATCGAATAATTTATTTTCGATTTCGTCAGACGTTCGAACGAAAAATATAGCGAGACTATGCTTGATATCGTTGAAGGATGCTAGGATGATGGCAAGGAATGAGAGATGGATAAAAACGATAGAGCGTAGGTCGTAATCGTTTTTCTCTCTCTCTTTGGAGCGCACGCAAAAAGAAATCGTCACGTAACGTCGCATTTTATCTTAATGTTTTCAACTTGAGATCGATCTGAAGCCTGATTAACGTTTCATAGTTAACAGAGGATAAAAAGATCGCCTCCTTCTCTCTCTCTCTCTCTCTCTCTCTCTCTCTCTCTCTCTCTCTCTCTCTCCTCTTGCTTCCTCCTTTTTTCTTTCTTTCTTTTTTTTTCATCGAAATACGCCTGCCTCTCGTAGCGCAAAACGTTTCATCCTTGACCACTGAAGAAGCAACGCGACCGAACAATTAGTTTGGCTTTGACGTCGTATTTGTGCGATTACATCGATCAGAATGAAAGACTACGTAACGGTCGACGACGAAAGAGGAGAAGAGAAATCATCGATCCGTGATTTGATCTTGTTCTTATTTTTCACGTGAATTCAATCAATTGTTCACGATACCGATCCGTGATATTCTACTTTTAACGTAGGCTATAAATACGCTACTTTGATCACTTACTATTAGAAGAAAGAGAACGATGAGTAGCATCTTATTCAATTCCTTCTTATCCTATATCATCGGTTTTGATCGGATCGATATAGAAAATTGATTGGAAAATATTATAGATCCGAGAGAGATGCCTCTGTCATATGTGACCAGGCTACGTCGAAGCGAACGTATAGAAGTAAAGAAAAAGCTTGCTTTCTAATTGGATGAGAGAAGCCCTGTTCGCAGACTAACGATCCGCTTTCTGTGTCAGCGGTAAAGTAAAAAGATTCGGAACGCCAGAGAGACGAGCGAAAAGTCGAAAGAGAGGAAAATAATTTGGCTAGGTGGAATTTCGCGAAAGAGAGCTAGAGGGTAGAAGAGGGCTTGGGAGAGGGAGGGAACGACGGAGCCATGCGGTCGACGAGTGCTCCTCGAGCAAGTTATTTTGGTCCCCACGGTCGCCCTCCACGTTCCCTCCACGTTCCCTCCACGTTTCCTTCACGTTCCCTCTGCGTTTCCTTGCGAAATACTTTTTATTATTTTTTATCTACGTGGGTTACAAGCAACATTACCGATCCAATATTATTTCTATCTATTACATTCTTTCGGCGAACGAAATGTGATCAAGAAAAAAGAGATTCTTCAATTTTCCCGTCATTAATATCATAAACGTAGGCCTTTTCGTTATGTAACGCATAACGTATGTAACGTCTAATGGGAATACAAAGGATGCGTGTTTTATAAATCAATTCCGAGAACACGTTGGATCGTTGCTTGATCGCTAGATAGGCTCGTTAAATAGTTTGTTAGTTCTGATACTAACAGATGATTCTTCGAATTCCAGGCCCAACCATTTTTAGGAGAAATGAAGGAACACTCGGCTTCTTCGAAAGTCGAAAGAGACAAGGATCCGCCTCAAAGATCGTACAGCAGCGCTGCCAGTTTGATGTCGATCGGCGCGGATATATCTCCTAGTTCTTCCCATTTTTTCGAGGTGGAAATTCGATCGAAAATTTTCTTCCAGTTGATTCTCTCTCTTTTTTTTTTTTTAATGCAGCTGATCGCTTTCTTTCAGGTACTCTACGTCGGTAAGATCAGAGTCTCCCATCCAAAGGTATCCGAATCCTTCATCGACGATGCCCTCCTCAGATTTCGCTCTCATGGTCTCGAAAAATCAAAGTCCTCTGCGGGTGCTTTACTCTCCGAGTATCAACAAATCCAACGGCAAGCTCTCCTTTCTGCCAATAGGAGGAACAGTACGGTGAGTGGAACAAAACATTGCTTCGGCCGTGATAGCTATCGTTTTTTAGTTATTTCCAAATGTGAAAGGAATCTTCGTTAACGATCGATAAGTTCGATCAAATTCGATTACACTTTGAAGCGCAAGATGATCGATTCGTTATAATTGTCTTTTCGTTGTGTCTGTGTATGGTGCAATAGTGTAATAGCCTAATCGATCTGTTAGGAATCGAGTGCCAGCGAAACGGGCAGCGTAGAAAATGTATCTAGACATGGTTCGGTGGCAACGTTAGCGATCGCGGCGATGGCTGCTTCTTCTTCCTCGAGATCAGAAGACAATAGTAACGGTAGTCAGGGCGGAACATCTTCAACGAGTATTGACAATAATAGCGGAGCTAATATACAGGTGCCCGTAGTTATGAGAAATCGTGCTGGTTCGATGAGCAACGTCTTAACAGGCAGAAGAGATTCCAGTCCAAAGACCGGCGACGAGCATAATCGAACTATGCTATTTCAGGTAAGAAAAGATGGATGGGACGGTCTATCGATCTTTTCTAATATTACATTTTGATATTCGATGTATCCTCCCGTCGTAGGTGGGTAGAGCCGATTTGAGATTGATCAGTCCCGACAGGAAGCAGGTTTTGCTTCACAAACAAATCAAAGACGTGGCGAGTTGCGTGCAGGGTGCAAAGAATTCCGAACACTTTGGTTTTATCTGTAGGGAAGCAACGATAGAAAGTTTCGTTGGTTATATATTCAAATGTCAATCCGAATCCGTTGCCGACGATCTGGTTGCAGGTGAAACTTTCTCATTTTATATAGAACTAACTGCTCGACTTTTCTCTTCACTGTTTTCTACCGTTTTGTCCAACAGCCATCACCCAAGCATTCGTTGCAACCTGCGATGGTACGAGAAAGGAGAGATACCCTGTATTCTCTTGCGAACACTGTCCCATGTTTTGGTATAATAAACTGTGTCAAGAGATAGAAGGTAATTTTCTCGTAAAACTCTTTCTTATCTTTGATCATAGTAGAAATGCTTTCTATCGTTCATCGTTTCAGGTCAAAACGATCGACGAACTCAAAACATAATATTCTCTCGAATGGAGCAATTGCCGGAAGACGAGCAGGAGATCGTTGTGAACAAATACAAAGGTGCAGAGGCAATCGGAGGAGGATCCGGTGCGGGTTCGAGTTTGCGCGAACAAAACCAATTTCTCATTAGATTATTACGTGCTCATTGCGAGGCCAAACAAGCCAGGCACGTTCACGATACAGCTGAAAATAGGTATGTCATTGTTAGACGAGTATAAGCAGGAGTAAAAAATTTCAACGAATTTACGTAATATTTAATAAATTTTCAGAAGCGAATTTTTGAATCAGTATCTCAGTGTAGGCGTTGGCAGTACGATATTCATGAAAGCAAAACGCTCTCTGACTAATAGTTTCGATAATCTTATGAAACGGAAGGGTTCGCGAGAAGACTTTGGACTCGTTTCGCACGCGAAGGACTCTAATCATCTCAATACCGCGTTACAAAAGAGTGGCAGCCAGAGTCCCGATAATTCGCGTCAATCGTCGATAGGCGAGTCATCGACTGAAACGTCTGGCAGACCGAGATCGTTGCGAGTATCTCCGGAACAACAGTTATCGGTGAACACGGGACCGCGAAGTTCCATGATGGATATGTAAGTACAATGATTTCTTAAAAAAACGCTTCGCTATTTTCAACTACAAATTTGGATAACAAATTTTTTTTCTTCTCTCGTTTTATTCAGCTTCTTAAAAGTGGGAAATTCGCCGAAAATGTCGCCCACGGAATGCGATGGAAATACCGAAATGCATTCCAATGGTTCGTGGAGACAGGCGATATTGCACAGAGTGGTAACACCGAATAAAGAACACGATAAGAAGAATGGAAAATCTGAGAATTCTGATGCCAATGAGACACCTCGCGCTGTTGCTACGCACAGAACGAGAGAGGAACTCAGGGATCTATGGAAGAAAGCGATTAATCAGCAAGTGATACTGATACGAATGGAAAAAGAGAATGCAAGACTTAAAGGTATTATTATAGCGTAATCGCTCGTCCATTAATTATAAGTACCTATGTAATCTTCTATATACTACGAAAGTATTTCAACTCGATTTAAGAACGTCAAGAGGAAGCAACGGTGAAAAGAATCAAATTGGAATACGATGAAATCAGCAGCTGTGCTCGCGAACTCATCGAAGTATGGGATTTGCTCGTTAGCAAGGAATCCCGCGTTTCTACGAAGTGCGACAATCAAATGCTTTTACATGCCATTAAGCAAGGTAAAAAAAAACCGAACATCGAGTTATCGACGAAGAGAGAAAACGATCTAACGCCTAATCGTTATATTTCAGGTGTACCTAAAGGGAAAAGGGGCGAAGTCTGGCAATTCTTAGCGGAACAATTTTGTTTGAAACAACCGCCCATAGATACTCACGATTTTCCAAACTACAATACGTCTTACGATTTGTTACTGAAGCAACTCACGTCCCAGCAACATGCTATTCTCATCGACTTGGGACGTACATTTCCGAATCATCAGTATTTCAGTTCTCCCCTAGGACCCGGCCAATTGGCACTTTTCAATTTGTTGAAAGCTTATTCTCTCCTGGATCACGAAGTTGGCTACTGTCAGGGTCTCAGTTTTGTGGCTGGTGTTCTTCTTTTACACGTAAATATAAATTTCTAATTAAATGAATGTAAATTTAAATGTTTCATAGACCGTCGATGTTAAGGCCACTTCATGTCGCGTTAAACAATAGCTTGAAACGCTTTCTATACCATAAAAATCTTTCTACCTGTTTCATAATCAGATGGTGGAAGATCAGGCTTTTTTTCTCTTACGACATCTGATGTTTCGGAGAGGCCTGAGAAAACTCTACCTTCCAGATATGGCAGCATTACAATTGCACTTATACCAACTATCAAGATTACTGCACGATAGACTACCGGCACTTTATGATCATTTTGACAAGCACGAAGTGTCACCAACTTTGTATGCAGCACCGTGGTTGTTGACCTTGTTTGCCAGTCAGTTTCCATTAGGTTTTGTAACTAGAGTCTTTGGTAAGTTTTCCCCCTCCTGGCTTACTTTCTTCTGGCATTCCTCACTTCACGTGTTAAGTCAGAAAAGTTTCTGAAAATTTTATTGAGTTTTCTTTCTTTCTGTCACAGATTTACTTTTTCTCGAAAGTTCAGAGATAATATTTCGAGTAGCCGTGGCATTATTGGAGGAGCATCAGGATCAGTTGCTTTGCTGTGACAGTTTCGAAGAAATTATGGAATATCTTAAAGTAAGAATAATATGTCTCTCTGATTTAATCAACTGTGTTTTTAAATCAAAAGTGTGCCATCGAATAATCACGCTGATTTGATTTTCCTGTCCTCCTTTTCTTAGACCCGTGTACCAGCCGTAGATAAAGCCACTTTGGATCGTGTAATGAAACGTGTATTCTATCCGGATATGGAAGTTTCGAAGCAATTGAATGAATATAGAGTGGAATACCAAGTGCTACAAGAAGAGATGCTATCGGTAAAACCACAGATCGAAAGTTTAGAGAAATTCAAGTCGGTTAACAAACAACTGATGAAACAAGTCTCTCAATTGAACGAACAGCTCGAGGTAAGAAGATCGATATAATATGACGATTGTATTTTTTTTACCCTACACTTTCCTTCTTCTTCGTGCAAAAATCTATTGCGTGCAATTTTTTCTAGATAACAATGAACAACTTGCAACGTTTGGAAATGGCACGATCTATGCAACAAACGGTGGTGAATAAATTGGAATCTCAGAATCGTAGCCTCGAAGTTACAGTCGCGACTTTAGGTACTTTTATTCAACACTTGACCGAAACGCGAGACGATCTAGATTTACCAGGTGAAATACGTAGAATCGTTTCTCAAATTAACATTGTCGAAAAGCGAAGAAACATGAGCAAAATATATCCTCTGAAGATATTAGAAGATAACAGTAAGCAAGGGCTCATTAAAAGCAATTCGGGTGGTAGAGATTCACAAAATTTCTTACGAAATAGTAACGTGATCGATCCTCCCTATCCTTTGAAATCTACGTTGAGTCAACCAAACCTGGCAACGAAGTTGGAAAGGGTATCTTCTTTCTTTTCGAATTCGCACAATCATATACAAAAGCAACGTGCACAATTGGCGGCCCTTAGAAACGAGTACACCGATCAAAATATACGAAGCAACAATGATGAAAATGATCCAAAGACGGTCAATATAGACATACAAATCACGGATGCAATGACGTCGCAGGACGATAACGTCGAACAAAGTGATAATCATTTGAAGATTCAGTCGATTAATTTAGAAAAATCTATCTCGTTACCGCTGTCGAACGCGAAACTAAAGTTGAAGCCCTCCAAGTCGGCGTATGAGTTAGGCTCCGTTAAAATAGTGCCAACTAGCAAGATCGAAGTTACCAATGAAGATTCTTTGACAAACTTGACAGGGACCGTGCATCCTTTGGATACTTGTAGCGATGTCAATTTTCGATACGGTGGAACCACAAAATTAAAGTCTATCAAACCAGTTAGATTATCTAGTCCGAGCGGTCAAGGAGATAACGTAAATAAGAATACTCAAAACCAAAATACTGAAGCTTTAAATAGATAACACTTACTTATGTTATTATGTTTGCAAAGAAAAATGGAAATACGTTCAAGAAGAAAGGATACGCACGATGGAACAGCATTGAATATTCAAAGATATAGGAATCACTGAAAAAATAACTTTCTTACGGTCTAGACGTTTGCAACGATCTTTAATTCCTTATTCAATCTGTATTTTCCCCCTTCCCTCCTTTCCCTTCCTCTCCTTAAGCTAGGTTAATAAGTGTGTACTGAGAGATGAAGGATTTCTATTACTAACGTATACGTATAGTGTATAGTAATCGCAAGTAAATCTCTAGGAACACAGAAGTGTATTCAGTTTCAATAGAATTTGTAATCACTTGATACCAACGAATCATAATGAATGTTGTACAGATAATTATTGACACGTATCTCTGTACTATAATATATACGTATATTTGCTATGTGTACATACGTGAAGTATGCGTTTCAACAACTTTGCGTAACACGATGTGTCGTCCTATATACAGATCTCAAAAGGATGCCAATGAAATAAAAATATCATACATGGAGCTATTTCTTGCCTTATAAAATCACCGATTTTGGGCACAAATTTCCATAAATAGTATGCACTGTGTGCATAATTACTGTTACCAAATTAACTGAAAGAAATATAAACTATAAGTTACCCGGAATATATCTGTATATATAGATCAACATGATATAAGTATCAGATGTATAAAATATTATTTGCACTTGTTATTGAATTGTTATAAAGAAACAAAAAAAAATTATGCCAAATACTTTAAGATGTAAGCGAAAAGTGATATTGACATAGATAATATTTGTATTAACTGTGTGTATATTCTACATACTTATTAGTGAAGATTTATAGTGAGCGTGTGTGAGAGAAAGAGAGATAGAGAGCGAGAGAGAGAGAGAGAGAGAGAGAGAGAAAGATACGTGTAGGTGTATAGATATAATTCATTTTTCAACATATATATTAATTGTAGATTCGTGTAACAATGAAGTATTACTATTATTACTTTTGCACAAAGCATGCCTTGCGATATCAGGGATCTTTGTATTAACGTTGTATTATTACTGTTAATACAGATACATAATAATATAAATTGCATAATCAATTTGCCTTCAACTTTTCCCTATTATTTTTTATTGAACATTTGAATATCAAGAGAGAGAGAGAGAGAGAGAAAAAGAGAAAGTTATTTTTACCAGACGTGTCGAGTGGGCAGATAACGTAAGAATGGAGTCGAAGTCCATCGAAATGAATTATTCAGCCTCCATTTCGAACCAGTAGCGACGATATATGCCATGTGTTTTACGGACGTAATTCTCTTTTCTTTTTTTCTTTTCGCATTGTAATTTTGCAAATTCGCGTTAAAAATCCGATAGAAAATGTTTATAGCCATGCAACTGTAAATGCTTTACATCGATTCGGATTAACGTGGGTAATCTCACTTCGCTCGCGCTTCTTTACCGGATAAGGATTAAAAGAAAAAGAGATTCTCGAGAGAATCCAACTAAAATTGAATGAAAGCGTAAATTTCCATTTTCTTAATCTACTATCGTCGTCTCGTTTTATTGCGTCTTTCGAGATTGAAAAATCTTCTAACGCCGTCTTATTACAAGTAGAAACAAATTTTGAAAATTTCTTGCAATATTCGTAAGCGAATGCGAATGGTCTCTATCTCGATCTTTACATACGACATAATACCGGCATAATCGTGCAAACGTTTATCATAAATGTATCTCCTCGAGATATTTTCATACGGTATATTATCTCTTACATCACCGATCTCTCGCATTTCTAGCCACCGGCACATTTCTTTCGGAGTAGCGATTTAAAAGGGTATAACGTTGTTATGTCTACGTTTCTTTCGAACCGATTCTATTATCCTTTGATTAAAATAACTCAGGAGGTGTTGACATTTTCCACTGAAATAGAGAATAGAAAAGAATTCCAAGAACTATAAGATTCTTTCTTCGAGACGAATAAAAATGTTTAAAAGATGAGCTCAAAGAATATATCTACCTAAGTATAAGACAGATTGGCCTGAGGTAGTTTGGCAGGTGCTTCTTAGCGAATCGAGCATGAGTATTCGAGTGGTTATGGAAAAGGGAGGAGAGAGCTAGCGTGACTCCGTTCTAAAACACGTCGGGGATTCTAGCGGGGGATGGATGTAGGTGGACAGGTGGAAGGTTGGAAGGTTGGAAGGTTACGAGAGCGCAGACGCCGTAGGAAAGCATCGAAGATAGCACCCGGCAGCGGCGGTACGGTACCGAAGTACCGGACAGAGCTAGCTCGACCGCATTGCCGTGTTCGTTCCACCGAGTTCGTTCGCCGAGTGAGGAACGTGCAAGGAGATTCGCGACGTGGATAACGTGCGATATCTTTGAGAGACAAATATCTTATATCAACCAGTTTTTTCGACACCTTTCAAATTTTCAACGTTGGAGACATTGATCAGCTTTTTCTCACGAATTTGACAAGAAAACGAAAGGGAGACAGACGGACAAACAGGCAGACAGATAGAGAGAGAGAGAGAGAGAGAGAGAGAGAGAGAGAGAAAGAGACAGACAGACAAACAGACGGACAGACAGAGAGAAAGAAAATAAGAGGGAGAGAAATCGGTGTACCGAGACACGAATACTGTCAAGTAGACCATCTTGACGCTTCCCGCGCTTCGGCCGAATCTCAGTTTACACCTGTTAACCAGGAACCGCTGCCGGTCCTTGACCATCTAGAGGCAAGTAATAGAAACAATGTCAAATGAGTTGATTGATTCTATCTATCTAATACTTATGATCGAATTATGAATTATCTATTGTAAAGATATCAACATGTATACGTATTTATATAAATATATATATGTAAGTACATGTTTTTTCTAGATACATATACTTAACTCCTACGGTATTGCAAGTAAATGCATGGAATGTAACAGAAAATGTAATATTTCATGAGAAAAGAAACGATACGAGGTAACAAGAGTTTTGACTAACGAGTTTCAATCGCGAAGATTTGATTATTTCTATAAACAAAATTTATCAAACTACCCGCACGTATAGCGGGTATTATTTTTTCTTTCCTTTCTCAACGTTTTTAACTTTCTCGTTTAATAGAATATTTTCCTAAAATTCAATATCGTATATGAAGAACACCTTGTCAAGTATACCCAACAAGTTGAAATGGTAAACTCTGACATTTACTAGAAATGAGTTTTCGTTTTCTGTAAGCACATGTTGAAGTTACGCGGTTAAACCGCTATATTCGCGCTTTAGTACGGCTCTATGAAGTATAGAATGGCAAAGTTGTGGAGGTAGCTGGTTTTCTACTTGCCATAGACTCGTCTAGTACCTACCATCCAGAAAGTTATTTCACGTAACGACGTGTAACCTACATAACTTTCGACGTTAGTGCCGAAGAAACAGAGATAGAGGCAGGGAGAGATAGAAATGAAAGAAGGTGGAAAGTGGGTGTAAAGAGGGTAAAAAGATGATGTAAAGAGGAGGAGAAGAATACTAAAAGCAGAACCAAACGAAATGGACGAAAAGTAAAGACGCGGTCCTACATTATCATTAGATTAACGTTTACCATGTTTTAACATTTCACATTAACGAACCCGAACGAATGCGGAATTTTTAATTGGTACGGAAACTTTACCATTACCGGATGTATTTATCTACGAACTTTGCTTATCTCCGTCTGTATAATAAGAGGGTCAGGATAATCTATTCTGTTCACTAATCTTCTGATATTACATACTGGATAAGTTAACTGTAAGAAATGAGTCTCAAAGGTACTCGCTCGATATTCATTAAAATTAAAAAGTCAAGAAACATCACTGCATTATCCATTCCCTCTTTCTCTCTCTTTTTCGCAAACATCGAGATTCCTCCTGTACCATTTTTTGTAGCGTGATTCTGCTTACATTTCCGGTTCAGGAATGATCATTCGCATAAATCATCGTCAAAAGTCAGAACGTGTGGCTCTTTCGAATCGGACGACAAGGTAAAAAGTTGGAAAGTAACCGTGGGAATTGAAATCCCATGGCGGCACGTCGCATCGCATCTCGTATTCGCCATCGAGACGAATACGAAAGGAGACGACGAATCGGTGCTTCGATGTCCAACGAAAAATGGATTATGGAAAGTAGGCCTTGAGATTTATGCTTTTTCGGATATGCATATACGAACGCACATACGACATACGATGAGTATTAGGAACGACGAGAAGAAAAGAAAGAAATTTTTTTTATTCAATTTGCTTATTGCATTCGATACGAAAAGAAAGATAAATCAATTGGAAATCTTTAGGATCGAAAGTAAAAAGAACTATCGTAAAAGTAGTAATCTTCTATCGAGAGCATTTTAATAAAGTCGGTACGTTTTTGTAATAGGGCTTGGTAAAAATCTGCTTTACATCGCGCGCGTAATATCAGAGAGACATCGATGCTCTTCTCTAAATAAAGAGGCATCCGCGTGTCGTACCATTAATAATATCTAAAATTTATGCGTTCGCATACCTACCTAGCAAAATGTTTATCAGGCGTCATCGTAGTTGCGTCGATGCATTGGTCAGCGTTATAGCACCGTGGTTTTAACCCAAATCCACGGAAGGCGGATAGGGGGTGATCGGCCGATTTCTCTCATTCCATTCACCTCTTTCGATAATATAGCCTCTTGCCCGCAACGTGTTTACGCCAACGGACATTACCCCATCTCGGTCTCGCGTACATTTTGCCAACGCAGCGTATATACACGTAGCTACGTACGGACAAATATAATAATGATTCGGTGCAAACGAAGGAATGTTGAAAATAGAAGAAATAGTTATTCGAAAGGATAAGAGTTTCTGAAAGAAAGTTTGAAAGTTTGAAAATTTTCTACACGTCTCTTGAAACTAAATCGACGCACGTTCGATTATTCCATGCGAAAGAATCGTGTCTTCTTCGAGCCAACTCGAGTCTTTTCTTTCTCTCAAAGAAAATTCGAACAACGACCTTATCCGTCGCTCTATAAAGTTTGCTCTTCTAAGGAACCTTCTACTACCACTAATACCATAGACGATCGCTGTGGAACAGTTGACCCGTTTTATCTTGGCCAACTCTGCGGTCGTTGCGCGGTCCGTGCGAATACATCGATGCATAGCATTGCAAATTTGGGTGGTTGGAATAAATCCAAATGTGGAGTCTGCCAATGTTTCAACGGAATTTAAACAAACTCCTCTTTTGCCGCACGATATTACATCTCCGAGATTTTCTCGGATGTTTATTAGCGTGGAAGAGAAAAGCTAAGTGTTCTTTATCAAGTATCTATATTCTCTTCTCCCTCTCTGTCTCTCTTTTACCTTCTTTCCTCTTATCTTTTGTCTCTCGAACGTACCGTTCCTTTACATTTATGTTGAGGCACGTCCGCCACGTGAAAGTTTCTTATTTAAATTTGCCCCTTGTGTCGTTTCGTATCTCATACTTGTGTGTCTACAGACATGTGTGAAAGTTTTCGACTCCGTTTTATAGAATCTTCCTGGTTTAGCTTCGTATCCTCTTTGACATTAAATCGATTTGCCCTGGTAAGAGATGCCAGAATATATTTTTCGCTGCTCGAATCTGCTTAACGAGGCGCGAGATAAATCACGTGCGATAGACCGTAAGTAAAGAATCTTGCGAGTCGTTGCTCCCGATTGAAAAGAAATAAAGATAATGATTTATGGTCCTCGGTTCTTGAAAATACTAAATGCTAAATTGCTAAATGCTTTATTCGCTTCTATAGGTAGGTAGGTAGGTAGGTAGGTAGGTAGGTAAAAGCTCGAAGGTGTCACGTATCGAACGGCAATCATCGAGCGCGTGTGCGAATAAGTGTAAAGACGCGTGCACGTTAAGTGGAGCAACGACCGGAGGAAGCAAGTCGCTCGGAAGTTGGAAGACTTGTCTGTAGCGACCGTCGGCTCCGTTCTGTCGGCTTTTCTAGGTACAATACTTTCGTCTTTCGATTTGGTTTACATGGGTTAAAAAAAAAGACCGACGGCGACGACGCGATAGCAACAAGGGCATCGCCAATGGTGAAAACGAGTGAACAACATGGGGGGTCTGTTTCCCGCGTTTCTTTCTTTTCCTTCCGCATGCATTGGTCGATCTTTCTTTTCCTAAGGCAGCCGTGGCGTCGCGACGTCCTGCCGACTACGACGCCCAATCTCTTTCTCTCTCTTTCTCTCTCTTTCTTCCTCTTCATTTCCTTTCAAAGAGGTCCTTCGAGTAGTCGAGTCGGAGGATCGTAGAGACCGATGACTCGAGTACTTTCAAAGAAACTTTTATTAAAGAAAGCATTTATCTATGTAGATGTAGATCAATTCGATCGAATTTGAACGTCAAATAGATTTTTCAACGGAACGAAGACGTCCTCATCTCGTAGAGAATCGCTCGACTGACTTTTTAATGTCCGAAACGTTTACCGTTCGTTTCACCGCAAGCTCTGTTATTCGATTTAATTAACGTCGAACTAATCGATTATAACAGACGTGCGTCAGAGGAATAAAAATGTACATAAACTCCAATATACATGCCTTCAAGCCGTTCGAACGTATCGTTTGATAGATTGAAATTGTTTAAACTTTGATCATTATTGGAAAATCTTGAAAAAATTTCGAACATTTGATACGTTAACGGAACGTTTCAAACGAAATAGGAGGGAATGAAAGGGATACTTGCAATCGGTCGCATAGCATTTATCGGAAGCTTTCATCGATCGCGTTGTCCTTATCGAGCGTGATTAATCTCGTGTACTGGTCCTTGTTTTTGTACGCCTGTTATCTCGATGGAAATTGCGTTACTCTTTGCTATCGATCGCACGAGGAAAAGCGTTTTCTGCAGGCGAGTCAAGTTCGTGCGTCGATGCATACATATTATCGAAGAAGCGACAAAACGAAAAAGAGAGGGTGAGCAAAAACTCTTTGAAAACATTTCTCCTTCAAATAGAATTTTCTTTCCTTTTTAAATCCAAAGTTCTCGATTGAATTTATAAGAAAGCGAATAATCGAACGCTCGTTGATACAAGGAAATTTAAATTCGCCTTAATTTTATTTTTCTCTTCGTCGTCTTTTATCCTCGCGCGTCTTAAGGAAATATCATTAGCCAAGGGAGAAAAAGAGTCGTCTTAAAGGTGGACGTCTATTTACCCTCTTCATTCTCGTACTTTGCCCCAGTTCTTTGAGAAATTTTCCAGAAACGAATTGCGGTTAACGAACTCGAAAAAAAAGAAAGAAAACTGTGCGTGCGTCTGACGTATTCTTTTTTTACGCTTTGTTATGGCAGGAAATTTTCGGTACAAATGATGAAGGGTCGTCATCATTTTCGACGTCGATTCAGTCTACAGCCGTCATCGTTGAAGGAAGGACAGGAAGATGGAACAACGAAGAACGTTAGGTGAGTGGAATCTCTTGATTCGTACGTTCGTTTATACTTTGTTTGTATCGATACACCTGTTTATACGCCCTGATCCTTTTTCTTTCCTATCTATTAATTACTTTTCATTTAATTTCATCTTCTTATTCTTTCTTCTTTTTTTTTCTTTTTTTCACAAATTTCTAGATAAAAAGAAAAAAGATTCGAGCTTTAATATCGCGAGGAATCTTAGCGAGAAGAGGGACCGAATTCCACTTTCTCTGGATCTTTCTCCTTTGTGCAGTCGGTAATAATCATGTCTGTATCTTCTTCGTAATAAGCATAGATGATTACGAAGACGAAGTCGGTGAGACAGCCGTTATCTGGTGCATATGAAAGCCTTGGACCAAGCTTCTCTCTCTCTCTCTCTCTCTCTCTCTCTCTTCCTCTTCCGTCTCTCCGATCTATGTTTCTCCCTATTTGAAGACGAACCACACCATTCTGGTTTCGTAAGAGAAATCAGGACGTCTCTGTACAATGCGCGCATTCAATAGAGCGCACTTTGTGGAGATCTTCAACGTTCGTTAGTACGATTCTCTCAGAGATATTATTTTGTACGATCGAACGTGATCTTGCATCTATCATTGCAAAGTTATAAACAAGAGGGAGAACATTGAATTAGATCAAAGTTATATTACCATAATCGCTTTGTAATTTCAGAAGCGAAAGACTATCGGAATCGGACAGCGGCGGTGGCGGCGATGGAGGAAAATCGGTCGAAAGTTCTGTAAGACACAAAATCGTTGTGATGGGTGCTGCAAAGGTCGGCAAATCGGCAATAATCAACCAATTTCTTTATGGTACTTTCACACCAAAATACAAGCGCACGGTTGAGGAAATGCATCACGGGGATTTTAACGTTTCCGGTATTCACCTTACTCTTGACATCTTGGACACGTCCGGCTCGTACGAGTTTCCAGCAATGAGAGATCTTTCCATCAAATCTGCCGACGCGTTTGTCTTAGTCTACGATGTAAACGATGTCAATACCTTTCACGAAGTGAAAACGTTGAGGGCATTGATATTGAATACGAAAGGAGTAGTACCTATCGTTGTTGTAGGTAACAAATTGGATCTCGTCGAGAAGGAACAAGAGGTAAATCTATATCTTTCCTCTTTCTCTCCCTCTCTCTATCTCTATCTTTATATCTATCTACCTGTCTGTCTATCTATCTATCTAGCTCTAATAACTAAGGAGTACGAAAGAAAAATGAATAATATGAGCCATTGATACGTGCGTTTTTACAGGTAGACAGCGAGAGTACCAGAGAATTAGTCACCGCCAAGTGGGAAAACGGTTTCGTTCAAGTATCTGCAAAAGATAATTTGAATATCTCTCAAGTTTTTAAAGAATTGTTATTACAGGCAAAGCTAAAATATAATCTGAGTCCTGCATTACGACGACGACGCCGTCAATCCTTACCACCGCCTCCGCATTTGAATTCTCGCAGTAGCAGCGCGCACGTACCATCACCGGCGCAGCTGCAACACTTGCAACAAATACGCGAGCGCGCTGAATCAAAGAGAAATTCTTGTATTCTATCGTAAGAGTTCCTAGTGTTCCTTCGATACATACGATCCTACAACAATGTGTCTTTCCTTTCGAATCTTTCAATTACATAGGTACACAAGTTCGTCTTTCGCCAACATAATCGAACGTAGGATTAAGCTTTTAAACGGGATTTATAACGAGAAAGAATTTTCAAAAGACATGTAAAAGCATCTGCGTAAGCTATATGTCTGCTTTATGCAGAAATTTCTATTTCTTTTGGCAAAATTAAAAAATATATTCTATTTGAAGACATAATCCTATCTCGATGACCGTCACCTTTTCTAACTTCCCGACAAAAATTAATCTATGTCGATCGCTTTAAAAGTCCTTTGTTATTTCCTTATTTTATAGAGTAATCATTGGTAGATCTAGTATCGTTTGATCGAATTACGAACTTTCACATCTTTAATACAATTTATTTATCGGTAATGAAACTTATTGACCAACTTACACGATAGGATACACACATACACACACACATATACACGTATGCAGGATAAACTATATAACGTAGCAACTTTCGATCTATACATAGTATATATCTTAACAGATGGTGTAAATATAAAATACATATACCTATATCTGTAACACGTCCGAAAGAATAGATACGAAATAGTTGCATTTAAAGCCACTCGTTGCGGAAAATAGTATACATTGTTTCGCATGATCGCCTTAAAAATAAAGATCGTGAATATATTCATTTTGATGTCAATATTTTCTAAACGAGTTCTCTTAGAGATGATATAGAGAAGAAATATTAATCCATGTATATGAAGCTTAAATAAATAGAAAAATTGCGTGATTATAGTCTCGTATGCCTCTGAATGTATTTTACTACCAATTTCAGGGTGACTTCACACTGCCCAGTACTTTTTTCTTCACCAATTGTTTTCATACTTGCTTATATGTATGTAGGTGAAATGTGTGTAAACTTTTAACGTATGTTTATTCGACAAAAGTTAAACTTATAATTAAACTAAAACTTTTGTGTAACGTTCCTATTTAATTGTACATAAGCAGTAATCTTATTGAACTAGCGACTATACTTTAATAAAAAGAGACAAAGAGAGAGAGAGAGAGAGAGAGAGAGAGAGAGAGAGAGAGAGAGAGAGAGAGAGAGAGAGAGAGAGAGAGAGAGAGAGAGAGAGAGTCATCCGGCAATGTAATATCTTTCTAAAATTTTAATGCCAAAATTCTGTAATAAAAATATTCTCTCATTCTGTGGTAAACCCTTTAATGGTATATAATAGTCGATGTAATATGTTGAAATAGTTTCGTTTCATTTACAAAAAATATGGTAGATTGAATCTTATCACAAATTCTTTCTCGTTCGTTACGTTAATGATACATACTTTTTGCAAATCATTAATGCTTAATCTGTCATTATATTAAATTTGAAATGTATAAAACATTCCTACCATTGTATCCCTAAAAATACCAAAGAAACGTGTAAATAAAATCATTTTCCAAAGAGGGATGTACAATCTTGTTACGTTTAAATATATGTCTATAACTACTTTATAAAACTATTCCATGAAATATAAGTAGAAAAAACAATAATTCTTTCCTCTAACATTTCTTTCTCATCTCAATTTTGTGGGATAGTGAAAAACAACGCATTATTTTTGAGATATACGTTTTCTTTGAATTTTTAAGAATATTATGCGATAAAAATAGCTGTTTTCCCGTTTAAATCACAACTATTTTGGCGCCTACAATTTGATTGGTCGTACACATTTGATATATACATGAATATAAAGTCATTCTAATAATATATTGCAATAATATATTTAACAAATTTATTCTTATTGATTATATAATTAGAGCATTTGATAATATATAAATAAAAATGTAGCAAAAAGGAAAACGCGAGAAATATTAATAGTAGTTTGCTAAGAAGGCGAAAGTGTGGCTCTCGCCACACTTTTTATGACAATATACTCCATTCCTTATTGAAGTTAATATAAACTGATATAAATTATTTTTTATTGTATTTTTTTATATAAGTGTCATGGCATTATTTCTCTGTTCCATTAGATATTTTAGATGTTTCAAAAATGTTTCAAAACGTATTCGAATCAACGACAGTCATAAAAGTTGTTTATGTTTGGCACATGACGAATTAGCGTTAAAAGAAAGGTTAGTTGACTTTATTACTTTATTACTATGGTAAATAACTTTTCAGTATTGTATTTATTAACATGTATTCACATACTGATGTGTGGAATGTCTTTAAAATAGAAATTTGGGGAATCAGTATATAAAAGAATCGGATGTAGATCATATATTAAACAAGATAAATAACAAATACCAATATAGAGGCATAACAGATAAACATTTGCTAGAAGAAATAATATATTTTATTGAAATACACGGTGAGGAATCAACAAGGATTCTATTAAATTAAAAATAATTACCCAAATTTATAAATATTAATCAATGATTGATATATGATATTTGATTTAAGGAAAACTTGATTCATCACAGGCCCTTTCAACTCTTCATTATTGCGCTTTCTTGATACAGTGTACAGAAGAGCAAAGAATAAAGTTTATAAATACTTTCTGGAAGCTATGCAATATTTATAGTAAGATCTTTTTCCTTTCTTTTTTTTTTCTTTTGTTTTAAATACAATTTTGTAAAAGTATTTTAACAAATTTATATAATACGTTACAAAATTTAGATAATATGGTATTTATTAAAACTTATCTTTATCTATACATTATTTCAGATGTCCCAATGAATGTAAGTCTTTATAATATGCTATTACAACTTTATGTACAAAATAAATATAAATTTTCTCCATTGGAAATTTTATCTGATATGAAAAAAAGATCCATTGAACCAAACGAAGATACGTACAAGAAAATTTTAGAGTACTATTGTAAAAATGGAAATATGGAAGATGCGATGACTATGTTTAAATACATGAAGAATGAGAATTATCCCTTAGATATAGATATCTTTAATTTAATAATAATGGGATACGTTGAAATTGGGTAATTTTTCTTCTTTTTGTTTTGAAGATTAAAATATATGTTTTAATAGAACATTTCTATGTTTTCTCAGTAGAACCTTCTCATTGGCATTGTGAAAGTAGTTATATTAGATTTTATAATATATATGTGGTGTGATATTTAAATTAACAAATTTTTTCCTTTAAGTGAACTAAGTAATGCAATAGATGTTCTTACTATTATGCCAAAGATTAATCTAATTCCTTCAAATGAGACTTATACTGCACTTATGTGTGGTTTTGCAAAAAACAATGACATAGAGAGCATACAAGAAACATTATTTAGATGTCAAAAGAAAAAAGTAAATTTTACAAATAAAAATGTATTAGATGTGATATATGCCTTTATAGTTCATAAAAATGTAGATTATGTGGACGAGGTAAGATACATATCTATTCATTGATATCATCAGTTCCCTGTTATTTTTTATTATAAATTAATTATAAAAGTTTCTTAACAAATATGGAATATTAAAAATCATATTTCACTGATGTTTATAAGATAAAGAAAGCAACATATATATATGTATATGTATATATGTATGTATGTATAGTCATATTGGATAATATTAATTATTTACAGATGCTTGACATACTGAAGAAACCATACGAAGCAGAAGGTATAGATTTTTTTGGAAAAGTTATTGATATAAAACAAGAAGATATAGCTACAAAAATATTTTTTCATATGCATCCTGATATAAGAAATGATTATTTCAAGAATAAATACGAAAATTTCTTCATAAATAAATTTATATACAGCAATGTGGTATGTAAGAGAGAAAGAAATAATATTATATTTAATATTTACAAACTTAATCAAAAATATATATTCCTTTTTTATCTTAGATTCCTGAAAAAATTATAGATATGTGTATACATTTTTACACGGAATTTAATAATATCCACACATTTACAGAAGCAATTTATATTTCTTTTAAACATGATAATGATCTTTTAACTTCAAAGTTACTAAAAGAATGGAAAAACAATGGTCATACACTTAGGCCACATTATTTTTGGCCATTTTTAACTAAATTTCAAAATAATCATGATATTAAAGGCATAGTATAAGTTTTTTTCTTTTTATTTTATTTTTGTATACTCTATATTTTTTCCATTATTACAATAAATTTAATATTGAATTTTTTTTTAGGTCTTCTGGACTATGCAAAGGATATGATCACAATATATGATGTTATACCTTGTGCACATACAATTGCAAATTTTATTATACCTAATTTATTAAGCAATAATCTCATTTCTGTTTTTTTATTAGAAGAACTTGGCATACCAGAAGAAGTAGCAAGAAATGCTATACTCTATTCTTTGTTAAATAAAAATAAAACAAGATGTGCTTTCATGTATGGTAAGTGATATTTGAAAAATATATGATAATGTTAAATAAATAAAAGAATAGTAAATATAAAATAAACAAAAGTCGTAATAAACGAGAGATTATTATTATTATTATTATTATTATTATATTATTATTATAATTTTAATATTTTGTCCCACAAAATGTAAGCTATAAAAGAATTTCTCTAAGTACTATTTTGTAAAACATACTATTCAATTTTCATTAATTTTCATTTCTTAAATTGATGTTAAAATTATTAAAAGTAAAATATGCAACATTGAATGCTATATAATCGGTAATACATTTATTTTTACAGTTTTAGATTATCCTATTTGTTATAGAGACTTCATATTGGGAAGCTCACTCAGGCAGGCATTATTTAACACATATGATATTTATGCTTATTTGGAAATTGCAAGGAATTTGTATACAGAAACAAGCTCTGGAAAGATACAAAAAGTTTCTTTGACTGATAAAATATTTGATATTATGGATTTCTTATATGAAAATCCCACATGTATTTCCAAGGTATAACTGCATACATATAGACATTTAATTTTAATTCAGATTTATTAATTTTTTAAAGTATTTTTATTATTTTTCTTTAATCTATAGATAATGGAATATTTGTTAAAGAACAAATTACAAATTTCTAATGATATTTGTGAAACTTTGTTTAATTATCAAAATAAAGATGTACTGCACGAGAAAGTGGAACAATCGGAAAGTATATTTGAAACTTCGGTAAAAATTTAATTTACTCGATTTCAATAAAATTGAGAGAGCTGTGATTTAAGAAGTATCATTTTATATTCGATTATAGTATAAAATAAATAATGTTTACTTAAAATTTAGATTATTAATATTATTTTAAGTGTAGCTTTTCTTCTACTAAATCTTTTATATTTATTTATACTATAATATATGTAATAATAATATGTATTTTGAAAATAGATTACAACAGAAATGGAAAATGAACAGACACAAACGAAAGATTTGATGTCGAAACAATTGCATTCTTTTACTTCTCGTGACCCTACAATGCCATTTAAAATCTTATTGGTATTGTATAATATTTTATGTTTGTATATTTAATATATATGTATTTTATCATCAGATGATTGTTAACTATCGCAGCATTTTTATTATTTATAATTTAAAAATTTTTATTGCATAAAGAGTGCAAAATATATAAAAAAAATTAAATTGATATGTTGTAGCAATCAAAAGGCTGGAATATTACACGTGACATGAATATCTTTATAGCAGATCAATTATTAAAACAATATACGATCGAGGAAAGTAAAAGGATTTTAAAAAAATTAATAAATGAATATCCTATTTATGCCACCTCTCAATTATCTTTAACTTATGCACAAAGTTTAGTATCAGTAGGTAATTTAGATGGTAAGTTATATTTTTTACTTCTATTGTAGATTTCACCTATTTAATGTGCTGCACTGTTTTTACTTGTTGCTTTTAAATTGCGATTTAAATTCTTCAACGTTTCATGTAAAAGTAAGGATGTTTAAAATGAAACATTGAATATCTGTTACTTGAGCAAAAAAGAGTAAAAGTTTTTGATTAAAAAAAGTATGGTCATTCATCTTTTGAAATTTATTGCAAAAGTTGAAATTTCGTACTTATCTACAAAAATGGTGAATATTTTTCCCTTTTCTCTTTTTTTTCAAACATTTATGGTTCTTAAGAAAATCATGAACAGTCTGTATATTTAATAGAAAATAATAATATTTGTAAAGAATGATCTCTTAAAGCTCGAATGCTAAAGTTAAAGATAATTGAAAGTTTCTTATATTGAAAATTTTTTGTATGATTTCATTACTGATTCAGATGCAGCAGAAATAATTGAGTATACCGGCAAGATAATAAAATGCGATGGAAATATATTAGAAAATTACACTAAATCATTATTGAATGAAACTGCTTTAACGGGCAATGAAGAAGTAGTAAAAAGATTTTATGACATACTTCTAAATATAAATTATATGAAATCACAGAATTTTTTAGATCCATTTATCATAATTCATATTGAACAGTATGTATTTAGTGTTTTATTTTAAATATTTTCTATAAAGTATAGTTGAATTTTTTTTTCTTGTGTGAATTTGACAAGTGTATTATCTAATTTAAACTATTATCACTTTTAATAAGACTATTATTTAATTCTTATTAGTCTATAATATATGTATATATATATAATGATATTTTATTTTATCATTTAATAGGGGTAATATAATTAAAGCTTTGGAAACTGCTGTAACATTGGGTGAAAAATATAAACACATACCTGCATTAAAGGAATTAATTGAATCAATAGTCTTAACAAAAGATGTGAAACTATTGCAACATTTTATAAATGTTGCTACAAAAATTTATAAGGAACAATATATTTTAATAGAATTAATTCTATGCTTTCTGAAAAATGACTTCTTAGAAGAAGCTAAAAAAGTAATAAAGGTAAACAGTTTATTTAATTCTATACCAAGTATAATCTTGTTTTTATGTCTGACCTTTGTTTCTTTTTCAGTTTTTTTGTACATCCAATTACAAATTTACAGTTATACAAGACTGCTTACAAAATTCTTTTGAAAAAAGGTATAGCACAATATTAGAAAAATTACTTGACTTTTCAGTTGACTATTCTAATGCAGACAGATCTGTTATATATGAATGTCTTATCAAAATTTATGGTTAGTATTATGATTGTATGTACTACAGTTTAATGAAAAATTAGAAAAAATGTTGAGGATGATATAATGTATCTAATCAGGAAATATTATTTAGCTGAAGAAAGAGATTACAAAAATGGGTGGAATTTACGGAGAAAAATGCAGAAAGAGAAAATATCACCAACTCAGAAGTTCACCACATATTTTAATAAACTATCAACAAATTTTCCGATTCATACTAATTTAAGGAAGGTATAAATTAAAACGGCATAAATGTATACAGACGCGTATCCACACGTACAACATATTATTTTGATTATATATGTATACACGTGTGTGTGTGCGTGTGCGTACATTTGCATATGGCTACTGTTATTAACTTATTTCATGTATATAAACATGTTCTATGTTTTATTTATATGAAATAAAAATATATAGTTCTTTATTTTTTTTCATATTACTTAAGTCTTATTTATTACATTCCCATAATCTTTATTAATTTCTTATTATAAACAGTACTTCCAATTATTGAATGATTAGAAATAGATTAATATACATTTACTGCAAATTTTTTATTTATTTCTTATTTTTAGATTTAAAATTATTTCTATGATCCCTTTCTCTCTCTTTCTCTCAAGACAAATGAGCATAGAAAGATTTCTATATATTTTTTAAGAGTGTCAACGATTAAATCGGAAAATATATAATTATGGTTTTAAAATTTGTTAATTTTACGAAAATTCTAAAAACATAATACATGTGAAAAGACTTCTATATAGTAAGTTATAAAATATTCTGCAATGTTAAAATACTTTTCATATAACATTAATACTTTACAAAAATTCATTATCAATAATACTTTACAAAAATTCTTCACACCAGTCCGTAAGACACTGATAACAATCATTAGATTGTTTTGCATTAGCTGAACAAGCATCTTTCATCCATTCTTGAAACAGTTCTTTGTTTTTTTTCAAAACTAAGTATTGTCCAAGTACTACATATGCCTATAAAATATAATATTTTCAACATTGATATCTATATACAATTAATATATCATACTTCTTACTCATAAAAAATATTTGATTCTATATAAAATACAAGTTCTTATTATAAGCATTATAAAGATTAAAATCGACAAAATACATTTTATTTAGAGTGAATTGATATTTCCTAAAGAATATTTGTAAATTTACTTAAAAAAAATATAAATTTATCCTACAAATATATAAAATCTTTTAATAGAAACATACTTTGTCGAAACCAGCAGCTTCCAGTCTTCTTCCAAGAACTTCACCAACACCAGCTAAATCAGTAACCGGTTTTTCACCCATTGGCTCTGCTACAAAATTTTTGTGTTTTTGGGATGTACTAGACATTTTGAACCTAAAATACTAAAATGAAATATCGTTACTTATACATGTATGTTTTTTACACTTCATATTATCAGAGCCTGGTCAGTGATTTTATAGGTCAAACACTATAAAGCACAATAATAAAAATAATAACGATAATAATTATCAAAAAGCTTCCTGCAACACAGATAAATTTATACGTAAATATTGTAACGTTCTACGTAATACGATGTGTTATAGGTTAAATAGAATTTTATGTAATATATACGTAAAAAACAACATTATAATACTCATGGAATAAATATGATGAATGAATCGTTTGCAAGTATAAATAACTAACCTCTACTTCCTTTGCTTTGTTTTGTTTTTCTTCCTTCTTCTTTTCCAGTAAAGATGCAATATATATTCAGCTTTTATATAACACTTAATACTAATATGCAAAATAAATGCAACTATCTATTTTATTAACGTATTCGTTAACTAATGAGTACTAACAACAAACTACAGAAGATTACAAACTCAAAAATTAGCATCTATGTCCTGTATACTTTTGTAAAAGTGGGGGAATTGCTCCGAGTGCCATCTAGCGTAAGAGAAATCAACAATTGAGAACGCAATTCCTAGATGATAATACAAATAAAAACAAATGTTGTAAACTATTACTTCGTATCAATTTAAAATTATACATTCTTAGTATACTCGGCTATAATAAATAAGATTTTATTTCAACAAGGATAAAATAAAAACTAAATAATAAACTATTCAAAGATATCGTAAATGTATGAATTAACGATTAGACATTAATTCATTCATTTGAAACATTAAGTACTATATTCACTATACACACATTTCAATAATTGTTGATTGTAAAATTATTGTTGATATGTATTAAGAAATCATCTATACTACTATGTATCATTTTAACAGTTTCTTTCGTGTAGAAATTATAAGTCTACAGTATACAAATACCTCCAATGATTTGTTACTCTTATTGACTTGACGTTTTATATTGTATTTTTACTAATTCGTCGCAGGTATATAAGTACCTACATTGTTGTTAATACATTTTTGAAGAATGTGCATTATACTATCTATATTCAATAGGTATAAATGTGAACTTTATGTTTATAATGCTAATATAATTTATATAGATTACAATGTAGCTGTTGGATATAATTGTAACATTACAATTTTTTATCAAAAATTATTTTTCAATTATATTAAAAGTTCGAAATCTGATAGTCATTTGATTTGAGCCTTTTAACATAAAATGAGATTTCTCTAACAAATATGATAAATAGATATAACTTAAAATATAATAACAAAAGAAATGAAGATGTACTATAAAAAAATAGTACTATCAGTATTGAATCTTGAGATTTGTAAACACAGACAAATGTACTTCTTAAATATAATTCTTTCTAGGATATATATATATATATATATATATATATATCCATATCTTAGTGATTATATAATTTTAATATCTTAGTTTAAATAGATCAATTAGATATTCAAATATTATTTAGTATTAGCTTAAAACTCGATTTCAAGCAAGACTTACTATTATAATATATAGTATATTTCACATAATATAAATGAAAATAAAACCAAATTATTTCTAAATAAATACTAATAGCTCATTGCAAATAAAAATAAAAATGAAAATGAAAACTAACTTATTTTCGTCGATTGATTGCGTTTTTTAACTATCTAAATTATTTTTATACAATCTATATTATTTTAAATGCATTTTATAAGCAATGTTAAAATGCTACACCTATTATAAAAAATCGATTATGCATATCGTGAAATTATTTGATGTTTTTATATTATTATAATTATGCAGATCTATTATGGTATTGGATAAACACATACTAATGTGATGTAAATTATATTAACTTTGTAATAGTAAACAGATCATTAATATTTTACAATTCCGAATTAATTGATCTAATCTATACTCAACTAAATAAATATTTATTATAAACGCATTTATTAGAATTTACGTTAAATAAACATAGGAAGCATTTAATATTTTCATATTTTATATACAGAACAAAATTAATTAATGTAAGTGATTGCAAATCAATGTATAAAAATCTGCAGAATTCATAAATCGTGATTTAAAGGAAGACTATAATTTTTATAATTTTTTTATAAAAACTCAAATAGAATTTTTAATTTCAACATGTTTAAAACATAATGTAATGTATATTAAATAAATATTAAAAAGTGTCATTTAATTAGAAATATCAAATTATATATGAAAATTATTTGGTTTGTTCCAGTCTTAGAAAGAAAATCATATTTTTATAAGCAATAATAAACAAATACTGCTACGTATTTTACTTGCTTAAAGATAATATGGCAGAGGGAAATTTAAATCGCATGACATAATTACACAATATTGTGAAAGTCTGAAAATTTGATTAAAGAATTCTACAAATATACTTGTGATATAACAATAAAAAATTGTTTAATAACAGCTAGATATGGGTGCATTTAATAAATATGAGATGTGATACTATAACAAAAATGGAATGCACAGTAGTTTCATCAAAAAGGTGCTTATGAAAATGTACTTAATTAAATATATCCAACATTAAGCCACACAGTGTGTTAAAGCTTGTATTGAGCATTTTGTGTAAATGATTACAACATATTTTATAGATGTAATTTTGTAAAATTGTTCATTCTCATATTATAATATTGTAGAATTCTTTCGAGTATTATGAACTAGAAATGATACTTTTATCTCATCCTTAAACAGATACATAAAAATTTGTTCTCTGGCTCTTAGGTGATAATCATATATTTTCTATTGATTACGGATATAAAGCAAGATCCAATATTCGTGGATCTAGCATCACTTTTCTACGAAGAAAATAAAAGTGCACGTAAATTAAATTTTTGTGAGTCATATTAGTAAAGATAATTTAGTTGGGGAAATGCAGCTCTTGCAGCTTTCTGTTGCGGATCTAGCTGATTTTTGTAATGCTTCGCTACAAAAGCTGCGATTACCTGAAAAAAAAATTTATAAAATTGTTAATTATGCATTAGAGAAATTTTATATAATATAATTTTACGTATTTTTTGGATAACGAAAAAAACAATAATGTGATACAAAGGCCACAACCAACATTATGATACCACCCACCATCTATTAGGGGGGTCGTATGAGGAGATAGAGGACATGGCGATGGTGTTAGACTAGAGAAAAGCACTAGGATTAGCTCGCGGATCTTTCTGGTTCCTGTATCGCACGGTCAACCAAACACCAACAAACTGTAATGGGTATATATGTTAGCATTAGCAAAACGACTTTTCATTGATTTCGTAAAATTGATACGTAAAATATGTGTTATATTAGGATATGAGACAGTACAAAACTTTTCAAAAGTTCACATGATTTTTAACAAAAACATTACATTGATATAAAATTTGTTTAATATAAAATTTAAGATGGAAAATATATTCATTGTCTTACCTCTGTAAAACTGAAAAATAATCCTATACTACCACAAAGTTTGAAGGCATAATCAATCGTAGATTGCAATTTTTGCATACATAATGGACATCGGTCAGTACATTCACGGTCAGAGAAAGGACAGCAAGTTCTCTGCAGAAAAATAATATTATATACATATTACATGAAATTAAGATTTTGCTCGGTTCATTAATATACTCACATTTTTATCATGGCATGCCAAGGGATCTTTTTCGATAACAGTGTCATTAAATCCACAGCAATGGAAGGTTTCTTCTACTTTAGCTCTTAAATCATCTCCAACGCGTCTCCATCCCTTAAAAATATATGCAAGTATATGATAATGATCAAGAATTACTACTAAAATATAATGTTATGAAGGAATAAAAATACTTGTTCTGCAAGTTGTTCTTGTTGTTTAGCATTAACTGCAAGACAAGCACAAGCAATGCTGAATTGAATCAAAAATAGAAGGAACAAGATAAGCATGTACTATAATATAAGGTTAAGGGAAATTTTATATTTATCTACGAAGCTTTGTCTTTAATAATATGTTTCTTAAAAAAGGATACAAAGAACAATAAAACTTGATGATGTTTAACAGCACCAATTAGCCCAAGAATAGAGATGAGAATAAGTATCACTCCACAGGCTAGAATTCCACCAATTATAGGAAGATTAGTGACTAAAGCTGATGCTCTTCCATAAACTGCGACACCAATCAAAATAAATGCAACAACCTAAAAAAGAATATTAATTGTAAGGATTTAAATCACCGATGATTTCAAACGATGCTGTTTGTACCAGTTTAAAAAGAAGATATAGTACAAAGAAGAATCCAAATATTCGCTATAGATATTATCTATTTTTATAATTGGACTACCATAAAATTAAAAAGCAAAATCACTCAAACAATTCTGATAAATAACCATTGCTGGCATGGGAAATTATCTGTACAAATAAATGATCTTGTATATATATATATATACATTAGTGACATCAAAAGCTACCTTATCAGAGTATCGTTATCAAGTTACACTTTTTGACCCCGTACAAAATCTTAAAAGAAGACATTAATAGAGTTTTTCATTTATATTTATTCAAAATTTATATTCATAAATTTTGCCACTACACGACCGATACAATAATTGATATTTATTAAAGGGAAACGCGTCAAATCGTGTTGAACGTACTTGTTAACCTATTAAATCATATTCTTCTCTTTCATAAACGATATTAAAAACGTCATATACAGGATTATACTTACGATATAGAGTATATTTAGTGCTGTCAGCGCACTTTTCGAGCACGTAAAACCACCACACATCTTTCTACTCGGTCTTTTTCCGAACGATCCGAACAGAGTTGTAGAGTTGCAATTTAAGAAAAATTCGATTAATTTCTACAAAATATCCTCACTTATCAGTAGTTTTGTACGTGTAGAAAACTTTCATGAAGTTTCTCTTTCGATCTTTCTCCCTTTATTTCTACACTTCGACCTTCTTCGTTAAGAGATTATCCAATTGTGACAGGTACCTTGTAACTGCGTGCGACTGCTCCGAACATGGGACGCTTCTAACCGACGACGATCGATATCTCGACGTCTACGACTGCCATACGACGCGCGAAAAACAAAATTTCTACTGCTACGATTACGCTCTCTGTTTCTCTTCAAGTCAACATTATAATACATTGATCATTATAATCGGACTTTTAACTAATTATTCGATACAAATATATAGTAGAATCATTTTTTTTTTTCTCGGAAAATTGTACAGTCAGGAACGATTGTTATTTCCAAAAGATATGTTATGAAAGGCTTAGAGGAATTAGAAATGAATTCGAAATTAAAAGATTCTAGACATTCGGAAAATTTGTCATAGAATATAACAATTCGACGTCTGTCTTCAATGAAAATTCGTTCTGAGAGCACTTGATTCGAAAACGTTCTGGAATATCTGTATATTTTTTTTAACAGAGTTTGTAAAGCTATTATTTGTATATAAATTGTTCTTTTTGTTTTCGTTACAGTTCATTTTTGTTCAAACGCGTGGTTCCGCGTAACAATGTTGTAAATCTATATAGACATGAAACAATATTTGTATATCATATAATAACTACGTCGCATTTTTATTCCTTCTTCGTGGAAATTATTGATTAAGAAAATATTGATTCAAAAATGTATCTACGTAGTATCTCAATCTTCTTTCGATTCTTCTTCACCTAACTACGTCGTTGTTTCGAGTTAGAAATTTGCATTTGCGTGAAACTTCTGTTTAGAGGATTTAGTATGACGATAAGTGAATTATTTACTATGCATTATGTACTGTCAGATAAGATGCAGCTGCAAATATGTTCTTTTCCTTCTGTCTGTCTGTCCCTCTCTCTCTCTCTCCCCCCTCTCCCTCAGGGACAGAGAGTTTAATGTACGTATTTAAAGACGTCGAACACATTATGTGAGATACCGTGTCACTTTTACGTACGATAATATTGTTGTCTTACTTAGAATGATTTGTTAACGAGTTTGATAACAAAGAATTTTACGAGAGGCACTTATCACAATCAAAAAAATAAAATTTAATTCAACAAAATTATAGTTGATTTAACTACAATTTTTTACGGTCTATGTAGACGGAAATCAAACACGCGTTTTAAATCAGAATGGATGAAACATTGGTTGAAACAGTAGAGTACATAGTAACTTTGTAAATTTATATTATATTGTATATAATGCCAATATTGAGTTATATGTTTGGAAGAAAGTTTAAGCAAACTTTAGTTTTTCTAATTTGAATTTAATATAAACAGATTATATCTTATATAGATTTGGTAGTCTCAGATAATACGTAAATATTTAAATCATTTCATTTCTTATATAATATTAAAATTTTCAATAAATTAATTAAATGTATCACGATAAATTAGGAAAATTATTGATATAATCGATACACGAAGCAGCTGTTCATATATACCTATTTTACAATTTAGTATTTCAATTTTAAAGAAATTTTCAATTAAATTTATCGTGTTTCATTGATCGCAATCAAAAATAGAGGAGTATACGTTACTATTAAAGTTTTGTTACCTATTGGAAAGAAAAAAAAGGAAACTTATGATTTATTAAAAAAATATAATTAATATCAAATAACGATTACGCTTCTAAATTCTTCCATATCAAATAACAGTGAAATTATCTATGCAATGTCTATTTGGATTAGCACTATATTTTATCTATAAAATTTTGTAACATTTCCTGATTTTATTCTAGGATAGTGTAAAAAATATTCGGTTTATACGCAAGTGGGGACGATGTGTTCCCGATAAGAGATTTACTGATAAAGTATTGTATAAAATGTACAATCACCTGAATAGGCTCTTTATTCCATCTGAAATGTGTTAAAGAGCAAGGCGGGTATATCTTTCTCGTTTTTTTAAGTGGCACCAGCAGGTTTCATTTCCAATCTCTGTAAGCATCTTTTTATTGTCATTATCAGTAGGAAGATAATACTTTCGAATAAATCAAAATGTACTAAAAAAGCTTCGCTTCGGTTAGAAAATTATTACTTCGAAGGAGCCTATTGTTTACAACAATATATAACATGAATTATTACTTTCAGTCGGTTAAAAGGAAGAAATGATAGAGATGAACAAATCGCGAGCTAGGAGATGGCCTCAATACTTGGCAGCGTTTACAGGTAAATGATGTAATTACTCATCATTTGAAGTTGTTGAAACTATGTTAAAAACAAACGATAAACTTATTTTTGTTATCGTCATCAATCAATTCGATCAATTACTTTTCGATATAGCCACTTTATCTTTGGCATCCACGGGCGCCCACATTGGTTGGACATCACCAACATTACCAAGATTGAAATCTTTGGAATCTCATATACAAATTACATCGGACGATGCTTCTTGGATAGCTTCTTTCTACTTGTTGGGTTCTATACCTGGCAACATTATAGCCGCTTTTATAGTAGATTGGTTAGGTCGAAAAAGTAGTCTTCTGATAGCTGCTGTACCTCTGACCATCGGATGGATTTTGATCATTGTTGCTTGGAATCCCTACGTTCTATATGCTTCTCGTTTCATCAGTGGAATTGGCCAAGGTATAGTATACGTCGTCTGTCCGATGTATATCGGCGAGATCGCGGATAAAGAGATCAGAGGATCTCTGGGATCGTTTATAAAACTGATGGTAACTTTCGGTGAGCTCTACGCTCATGCGGTTGGTCCATTTGTATCGTACGAGATATTATCTTACGCCTGTATTCTCATATCAATCGCATTTTTCGTATCCTTTGTTTGGATGCCCGAATCACCGTATCACTTATTAATGAAGAATGAGCAGAGAAAAGCTATGAACAGTTTGAAACAACTTAAACCAAAATCGACGGAGGAGGAGTTGGAAGAGGACATGGATCAGATGCAAAAGACTGTGATACGCGATCTCAGCGATAAGGTTCACTTTTGGGACCTTTTCAACACTCGTGGAAACAGACGAGCCGTCCTAGTCAGTTTCGGTCTTCAATTGATCCTCCAATTCAGTGGTATAGCTGCGATAGAATCTTATACTCAAGAAATTCTTCACGAAGCAAACACTGGTCTCTCTGCTGGGATAGCTGTCATCGTCTTGAGTGTACTGCAGTTGGTCGCTGGATTAGGTGCAGCTGCACTCGTCGATAAAGTTGGCAGAAGACCTTTGCTTTTAATCACCACTTTTCTCGCTGGTGTCTCACTCACGGTCACCGGTGGCTTTTATTTCTTGAAATTTTACTTAAATCGTGACATGACCGGACACGGATGGATCCTTCACGCTTCTATAATTTTCTACGAGTTGATAATCGCATTGGGATTGAATCCATTACCCTACATGATGTTAGGCGAATTATTTCCAACGAATGTAAAAGGTACAGCGGTTTCTTTGGTGAACCTTTGGGCTTCTCTATTGGCCTTCATCGTATCGAAGCTTTATCAAGTGATATCCGATGGCCTTGGAGTTTACAGCGCTTTCGGATGGTTCGCTGTAAGCAGTTTTATGGGAATAATCTTCATATTGTTCCTCGTGCCGGAAACCAAAGGGAAGTCCTTGTTGGAAATACAAGAGGAACTCAATTGCAATAAGAAGAAAATGGATGCTAAGAAAAAGAAACAAGAGGAGATTTATGTAAGCACCATAGCTTAAGTTTGGGAGAAGACATACAATGGCGATGGCCCGGTTAAGGTTCGACAAACTTTTATCCTATTTTTTCTTTACATAGAATTTTTACACATAACTTTTCAAAAAGTAGATCGTCACTGCCAATATGTTTTAATTGATAAGGTAAGTGTTGTAAAAAAGCACTTTCAAGGTCAAACGTGAAAAAATAATTTTCCAATGGGCCATCGCTTGAACTCAAATTTGTGAATCTCTGATCTACGATTTTAGAAATTGCTTTCCTTTTTTATTACAGAAAAGAAAATTTGCAAAAGAAAATATGTAATATCGATCGATTCTTTAATGCGTTAAGTTTCATTGTTAGTGGATCATATTAGATTTCTTTTTAGTTATTAGGTAAGGGCCCTTATATTCCATTCGAAAGAACGTTTTGGATAAACGTTACGAGATTACCAAGATAATGATTTCTGAAAGTTTATACGAGTACTAGTAGTTTCATTGAGAATTAAAATTTGCTCGATAAAAAAACAGACGTATAATAACGTCAAAAACTCGTGTATGTTTCCAGTCTAATGAACTTTTGTTTGACAATTTAAAATTCAAAATGGTGGTGTAAACTTTCAATGAAGAGTGTCTAGGTGATCTCAGCCGTGAATAATGTGAATCCAATGTAATCGAAGCTTTCTGAAAGATTCGTCGATCGGAGATAACGATCGATCGACGATTGATTTCTGAGAAAGTGAGTAAATACTTAAAATGCGTTAGCTGGGCCCCCTCAGTAATAGAGCAAACGCGCATGACCATCTCTTCGTCCCTTTTAGGCAGGGTTTAATAATGAAATGAGTGAGACTGATAGATTAATATTAATCGTAAAGTATATTTATTTATCGTCGCACGTTCTCACCGAAGAAAAATGTAAATGACTGCTCGATGATCGAGAGATTCTAATGCAAAGATCGAGAGAACGTTCGACGATTAGAAACATCTTCTTATCCCTTTGAGGCAGGGTGCAAAATGAACGACCAACGTTATATAACGATTACGATTAAGCGTTATTAAAAAATATCGCACGCACGAGAGCGAATGTCGCAAAAAATGCGCGTGCCAATGGCCCTGATGCAAGAAGGATTTAGGCGAGCACTAAAGCATGACTAACTTATTTTTTCCCTTTTAGGCAGGGTGAAAGATACATTAATGAAAACAATTTTTAAGCAATGCTTTGGCGTAGAATATAACTGGCCCGAATATATATTATATATATAAAAAAGAAACAAGTATATGAAAGATCAAAGTGTCCTATTGTATCTACTATTTCAATACAACATGTCTAAGCTTATATAGTAGGTGGCACTTTAAAGTTAATAGTGCCATGTATATGTTCACGCAATTGCACGACTCTCTACAAGTCCCTTTTAGGCAGGGTGTAAGACTAGCGAAAATCTATTTCGTACAGATTTCTACAATGTAGAAGTTTGCAATTTACGTTAACAATAAACTTTAATATTTACCTAAAAAATTGCTGGAATATATTCCTGATCTTCTTCCTCGTCCTATCGTAACTTTGACAGGAACGAAAGTGGAAGCATTCATCAACTGGACAATTAATATTTATATTCTTGCATTATAATAACCGTTATACATAAATGTTATTACAATATAGAAACATAAATTTTAATATTTCATTCATTAACATCTCACAACATCATTTATTATACACACCATTGTTTTATTCGAAGTTATTATTAAAATTCTTCATGTATTTTTTTTTTTTTATTTTTTATTTTTTTTATTTTATTATGCCTCTGGAACTTACTCCCACTCGAGCGATCTTGCTTCTAATTTCACTCTCTCTCTCTTTCTCTCACGATTAGATTATTTCTTATTTCATTTACGACTGGGTACGTACCTCCTTGGAAAAGCATTTCTTTCATGCAAATCGCTATTAAAACGTTCGTTCATCGCAGACGAAATTTCTACAAAATATATGACCTCTAACTGCGAAAGAAAATAAGAAACAAATTCTTCCTAAGATTGGGCGAAATAGAGAATAGTTGAAAAGAGTTAATGCCTTTTAAATATTAGAATAACTTTGCAAAATATTTCTCTTTTGCTCGTTCGAAGCGATTTGAAACGTATCGATTATTTTTTCATACAAGTAAGCATAGAATTCTAATCCTTTCGATATGGGAAGACGAAAGTGAAGGAAGCTCAGAATTTGGCTATTATTTCGTTCTCGATATTATATAAAGGGACGTAGTAAAGACAGGCATCTAAGTTTTAAGTTACCTTCTTCTCTCGAACGTCCCTTAAAAACATTTCCACAAAGTCCCAACGAACACACATACGAATACAGTACACACAAACAGACGCCCATTCATTTTGGACTGTGATTGTCAAGAAAAAACATTTCGCCTTTTACTTATCGTGCATATCTGCCACATATACTCTTTGCTTTTTATTTCTCATCGGACGCTTCAATGTTTTATTTATTCTATAGTATTATTATAAATATCTCGGTGAAAGGAATTCTCTCACTACAATAGATTATAACGTAAGACTTTACTATCCTCGACTTCATCTCTCTCCTAATCGAAGATGACTTATCGGACATAGAGGCCAGAGTGCACTCATCAAAATTTCCCTTAAAAAGTGTGCTCGTTAAATCGCTTGCCAAAGTTGCACGTAAAAGCATTGATCGTTATCAATTAATATTATTGTTATTGTTATTTGTTCTTTTTTTAAATATTGTGTTAATATTATTACTATCATTATCGCTATTACCATTACTATCCCATTATCATTAACTTTATTTTAATATTATTATTATTATTATTATTATTATTATTATAATTATATGAAGCCGATTTATGCCTTTAAAACATTTTCAAGTAGCGCGTACAAGATTCTCTTGCTTTTTTTTTCTCTTTTACTCCTCGATTCCTTCCTTACACATTTGTAACGTTTAACAGAGAACGTTAAAATCGAGAGTGAAGGCAGTCTACGTCACTACAGTGAACACACCCAATGAAAGTTACAGATCTTAATTTAGAATTCGTATAAAGTTACGATTGTATGGTATATATCTTGTCTTTACTTCATTTCTTTTCCTTATTCTTTTCCTTAAAAATAGAAAAAAAATAAAAAGTTATTCTCTTTTCACGTTAGGCCAATCGATTTATGAGACTAACTACAGTCACGAAGTTAAAGGATACATTGTTTGTTATCTTTTACATAGCGTGAATAGTGTCAAAAAGGAAAGAGAGAAAACGAAAGCTTTCGAAAGATTTTCTAAGATTTCTTGAAGATATAATCGAAAAGGAAAAGAAAAGAAAGAAAATGCGTGTATCTTTCTCTCTTTTTTTTTCTTTCCTTTCTCTCATTAAATCAGATCTTACAACGTCTAATCGGTACATTTCGGATTACATTGTTAACAATTGACCAAAAAAGAATATACAAACGCAAGTCATACGCGCTTGACGAATGTCGCTCGTAGATCATCATAGTCTTCCTTTGAACGCGTGCAGTCTGCACTACTAATTATCTTGGCCAATTAATTAACATGCCTGATCCAATCCCCGTTCATTCATCCATCGTTCAATCGAGTATAGTGTAAAATAATGCTATTCAGAAGTTAACCTTCCGTTTTAAAGAGCAATTACTCATATTTTTGCAATTACTCTCTCTCTCTCCCTCTTTTTTTTCAATCGATGTTAATAATTTTTGACACGAGACAAAGATTAATTTTGTAGAGAGTCGAGTAAGCTGTCGAAACGCTACGATTTAACAAAATACCTGCCACCTGTGAAGAATGCTTTTTCTTTCTTCTGACGAGATTTTTTTTTTATTTACTTCAGAAACGAATGATCGATTAACATACCGATAAAGAACTTTCTGAGTTTGTAACGAAGCGATGTCGATTAATAATTGCGAATATCTCTGCTTTGGTACATACCCGTTGTGTCATAAAAACCAATTCAATTTCGTGTTCGAGATCGATCGATCCGGCGAAGAATCGAATCGTTAAAAAAAGGAGCTGTAACTCGATCGCTTGCGATCCTTTCTTAATTGCTAACGTTATACAGGCTAAATCTGGATATACGCGATCGTATATTCTCTAAAAGACAATAATAATAATTTTATATCATACAAACAATTGACAACAATAATTTTGGCTCTTTGTCCTCGTCGTTAGTTTTTTCTTTTTATTCTTTGTAATTCTTACGATCGACAGATAATAATGAACATTGTATTTACATGGCTCTCTATGTATCGTAAGTGAAGCTATTGATCGATCGATAAAATCTAACCAAGAACGCATCCAAGGATAGAAAGATCGAGACTCGAATTTCTTTTTACGTCGATTGATTTATCAGAAACATTCTCGTTCGAAATATTTGTACTCTCGATCCTTTTTATCTCGAATGACTCTCAACAGCGATCCTCGTGACTAGAGTTTAACTATTTCTTTCGTTGTCGGCATTCGGTATGCGAACGATTGTCGAGTCGTGTCTTTGCGAATTCTTTCTGGAACAAGGATTATAAAACAGTCCACGAAGTGGAATTCGTCGAGAAAATTTAGAAAGTGCAAGGACCTTATCGACATTCGCTGTACCAACAACAATAACGATCCAAAATTTGTAGATCACAACAAGCAGTAGTCACTGCCAATGATACCTGTGCGTTCTCACAGGAACGACATTTAACGTCGTCGATAAATATTAGCGACAACTTGAAATATATATATATATATATATATATATATATATATCTCCGTTGTTGATTCCTTCTTCGACTTCGTGAAATCGACCAATTCAAAGTTTCCTCCTTTCACGCTGATTGCACTACTATCTATTGATAAGGTGTTACTTAATGCTGCAACTCAAACAGTACTTTGAAAACAATATTTCGATGTTGGGGCTAGTTAAGTAAAGCTAATTAGAGAACTTGCTAACTAACTATCGATGAAATCCATCAATATTACCTGGCATTACCAATGATTATCAATAATTAAACTTTGCATGGGATTTCTCTTTGAAGAAGGTATGACAAACATAGAGAAATCGTAGAGTAGAGGTATCAGAAGAAAGACGTGAGAAAACGTTCATTGGTCGTTACTCGAAACGAGGAAGGCCTACGGCCGTTTAAAATGTACGTATTTTGAACGTATCTTCACTGAAAAATCTTGCTCGAATTTCTCGACGAAGCGTGGCGTTGATTGAAAAGCTCCGAAAGCAAACAGGGTACATCCTTCGTCTTGGAAATCGTAGCCCTCAGGGAGATGCCGTTGCGTTAACTGGCACATATTCCCTGTTCAGGGAGTTTAGCAGCTCTTCGTTCTCTTTGCGAACTGGAACAATAAAAACGTTCATAACGGCCGAGGGGATTGGAAACGAAGGATTTTGATATCTTCTTGTATTTAAAGGACTCGTGTCGTTTTAAATATAGGACAAAAAAAGATGTTAAACGCGAAAGCTCTACGAAAATCAATCTCAAGACTTAGGACCTAACGCTTGTTTTATCTAAGTTAGTACAATGATTTACGTTGAGCACGATGTTTGATTAACTCCTTGGAGCCTGCAGGAGGGCTGAGAAAAGAACTATGAGTCAAAGTGACGACGACTACGAGAATCGAGGCAGCCAAAAGAAACAAGAACGTTCCCAGGACGATCATGGCTACTCTACGATGACGTCTCGACTGCTCGTTTTCCTGTTCTTCTTCCAGGACTTTTCTTGCGTCTTTGGCTTCGGTTCTGGCAGGACGAACCGAATCCTTTCGTCGCGTTGTTCCACTTCTGCGTGTTCTGTTCTTCTTCGACACGCTTGCTCTTCTTCCATCTCCTGAAGAATCATTCGTTCGTAGGGAATTTCAAGAATTATTTTCTGTTGTCGAAAAAGTAGTATCCTACCTAAAGGAGTTGGCCTACCAGAGCTGTTAACTCTAGAACGACCAGACTGAACGCTGGAACGTCGACTCGAACGAGTTTCCACTTCTAAATTGTGCGACAAACGTCTATTAGTGCCGGACTGCGAACAAGTGGAGTTTCGACGAGGTTTCTCGCCTTTTAGTGGCAGGGAGAGGGTGAAACGATCGTCCAATTCTACACAGATATTGTCTGGAGCCGGTGGATACAAGGCCGAACTATCGTCCAACCGAAGGCAATCAGAACTCGATCGATACGGACCGTATGAGCTTTCCGAACGATGATAGAGCTCTGGCGTTGAACTTTGACAGTTCTCCGTTGTTAAATCGTCCACGTAAAAAATGACCCTTTCGGAAAAGGTGCCGGAAGGGCGTCGTATGCGATTTTCTCTAGCGTTAGACTTCATAGCTTCGGTTGTTTGTCGCTATCATTTTCAGCATTATCCATACCTCAGCAAAAACTCACGAGTAAACTTCACAACACTGTCTGGCGCATCTCGATTTATCATTCGTGCTGTAGAAAATTATTTTCTAGAGATGAATCACGCGTCAACAAAGCAAGATCACTAATACGTTCACTCGATCATTTTACCAAAAGTTTCTAACGAGATTATTTTTGCTACGTCAAGCTTAACACTTTGCCATCACGAAAATTTTGCAAATTTCTGAAATTCCATTAGGATCGTGGGAAAAAAAAAGAAGAGCGCATAATAAATGTTTAAAAAGTTATTTTTGCTTCCTTGTAAAGGGTGATTAAAGCCGATCGACCCGACGACTTTATGTAGGTTATTCGGACTAAGCTAGTTTGCAGTGCACACTTGGTGTTTCATTAGATCATTGTTCCCACAGGACTTGGAAAGATTTATTTCACGTATTTCTCGAAATTTTGTCGAATGGAATCTGCAAGGAACGCGAACAAGGGATATCTTTGAGTTCAATGCTCGAAAGAATATTTTCATTAATACTCACGGTCGTTAGGGTCGTCCGTCGGTAATTAGAAGTTTTACGAGGAATCCTTTTCAGAAGATGCTCTTTAGAATTCGTTCCTCAGAATCGCACGATATTAATAACACAAATTACTTCTACCTAAAATCCTTTTTTTCAGCAAATTTAATTGTAGCACCTGTTTGCGTCGCATCTTACGCTTCCACGATCAAGACTACCCTGCATCTTTAATTCGATCTTCAAGCCTGAAATGTTTACACTTGTTTCCTTCCCTTAAACTGCAGGAAGTAGAACAGAGATGATTACTAAAATTAAATCATCGCCGTTCGTGAAATTTTCAAGGGTACCTCGGCATGAGAAACTTTCTTGCTTGATCGATAACAAGATCGATTATGCGAGCATTATGCTTGTATTTAACGAACTCGACGATTTGTTATTCGTGCTTCGTTGTGACGTTCCAGATATCTTGTAGCAACAAACTTCCTCTGCGAACAACCTGAGAGAGAAAGAGAGAAGAGAGAGGAGAGGAGAGAGAGAGAGAGAGAGAGAGAGAGAGAGAGAGAGAGAGAGAGCGAATCAGTAATGGTAGCGCAAAGAGTTGATAATGGCGAAAAGCGGAAGCAAGGATGAAGCACTTCCGAGTAACAAGGCTGCCATTGAGCAGCGCCAGCTGGAAAAGGATTGCGCTTTTCCAGATGGTCGAATGAGGAAGAAGAAACGAAAGTATACAGTAAGAAGAGCTGAAACGTCAAGTCTAGGTGGTAGACGTCACCCTTGAGTATATTGCGACGCGTATTTTTAGCGACTAGGATCTAGTAGGCCACCGATCCGCTTTCCATGTCTCTCTTTCCTCGCCTCGACCGCGTTTCCACATATGTGTGTGTGTATGCGCGCGCGTGTCTGCCCTCGTGGGCCGGTATATAATGCACGAACAGCATAATGTGCGCGCGCTCACATTCTACGTGCACGTCGATAAATATACTTACTTCGCCGAATGTTTGCGAGAACTCGAGCCGATAGATTCGAGCGAAATTACTTCGATAACCGCAAAAATGTAGGAAGAGAGCTGAGGATGCTTAGAGAGCTCTCTTAAAATCTCATTTTTCGCATTCGGATATTATCAATGAATTTTATACTTGCGAGAAAGTAAAGAGAAATTAACATTCAAAGAAATCGTTAATGGAAGACGGTCATTCGATAATCGATTTGAGATCGTACAGGATGCATTTATAACACGATTCAAGGACGAAGAAAGAAGGTGGAATAATCGATCGAATTAGTTATCGATCTTTCACGACGAAGATCAGATCGTCGATTAAGAGTACAACAGGTGAGCATAAACGATGATATCGTGAATGGAGGTATAATTTCGGAAATTCAATTTCCTTGGCACAAGTCGTACGGTTTGCTTTATTGGCTAGCATGTTCGATGTGTGCGCGTTCGATCTGGGAAATTGGCAGTCCGCTGAGGAAGTTGAATTTAATTGATTCTATGGATGGATATTGATGTTTTCGACATAAGATGAGATGTCAGCAAATTATATCAGAGACGGTAATTTCGTGTAATTTTGGAGTTCGTAAGAAGAAACAGAAGCTATAGATTGTTAAATTAGTCCTCGTGATAGCTTCTTTTATTACCCCTTGCATATCGCGTCGCAAGTTTGAGATTTAACGAATATATATTGGTTAAAGGTAACGTGGTTTTCCAGGATTTTCTCTATACGTGTAGGAAAAAAAAAAGGAATGAGAAAGAGAGAAAGAGGTGGGTGCTAATTCGATCGGCGTTAAAACGGTTTGACGTAGGAAACCGGCTGCAAATTTTTCTGTGATGCGTTCCTAGCTCATGGGAAAATTTCCAGCTCGTTCTCATGGAAAAATACAAAACTCAGTCACGAAGAAAATTACCATAAAGACTAAAGTGGAAATACGTTATTCAAATAACTTAGCCGGAATTTATGACTTTAAGCGTTTCCTTTAATCGCATTAACGTTGTTATTCGTATGAACTCACGTGAGTTTTTATCGTGAAAGAAAAATGAAGTTTCGCTTATCCGTTCTACGAGAGCGATTGTTTTTAGAAGCTATACATTTAATCAACCTTCGAAAGAAGAAAATGTGTTTTATCCGCTTTAACAGATATCAAAAGATAGACTATGGGCAAGCCGAAATTTCGAAGTGGTTAACGTGCACCCATGCTGATCTCGTCTACGAAGCAACGGTAGATATCGATAATCGATAGTACTCGTGTACTTGTTACCAATATTAGCATATACCAGCTCTCAACGGTATAAGGACATTCGCATAATAATGACTACGGTGTTCGGGAAATGGGGAAAAGCGAGTGACAGGCGTAACAGGTGATATGACCGCATGAAATGCAGACGGAAGTGCATCGATCCATATTATAGTGAACCACAGCCGATTTTCCAATTGTATTCACATCAGCTGGCCGACTTGGACCAAATACGACGACCTCCGACTTCTGCCATTGGAAATCTGCTTTCCCTTTAGGAAATCGAAACGGAGAGAAAGGATTCGTTGATGTTTCTCTTCGAAAATGATTACTCTTCGATTCTAATGCTTCAAAACGTTGAAAACTTTCGAACGAGCTTACACGAATGGTATTTGGTTGCTGGAAAAATGCTAGGAGCAAGTTCAAACGGATGATTCGCGAAAGAAATCGAGGCGACCTTGATCGAAATATTGCATTTTCAATTTGATACGATGTGACATAAAGGAAAATACTTTTTATTACCCTTCCCCGAGCAAAGAGAAGATTGGAAGATCCCAATATGATCGACACGGGTGTTCTATTTTCTGCTCGCTTTGGAAAGATATAAACAGGTTGTTCTTTTTATAAACGTACACATAAAACTGTCTTCTTCAGACTTCTCTTTCGACGAGGGAGAAAACGTGAGAGAAAGAATATTCTATCTTAATTCGAACTTCTGACCTATAATTAGATTTCTCTCGGCGTAAACACGATTTCGCATTCCCGAGAATTAAATCGCCGTCTCTGGGGAATCAGTAATGGGTCGTAGTCGACGATAACATGTCCTTCTTTTTTTGATTCGATTACTAAGTTCGCTCGATGAGAGGAATACAGATGAAAGATGAATTAAACGAGCGGAATGACTCTTACATCGTTAACAAACCGTACAGGAAAAGATCGAATTTACTTCGATCTTCCCTATGATTCAGTGCCTTCAAATTTGTCTCTTCTTAAGAATAAATGTGGCGTCTACGTGACCCGACGGATACGAAGTCTCGTAAATGATAAAAAGTATCGAAAATGCGACAGAAAAAGAGATTAATTAGAACGTTAAATTTTCCTTGACCTCCGATAAAAAATTCAACGAAAGAAAACTCTTAGCAAAAATGAGCCACGTATTTCCACGTTTGCATCTTTAACGAGAACAAGAGACGATTTTCTTCGAATTTATAGTTAGAGGAAACGAGCAATGAGACAAGTTAATTTTCTGTATGGAAATGTTAAAGAATTCCAAGTACATCTTTCTGTTCATTAGCTGACTAAATTTATCTCTATAAAGCTAACTCGTTATTTATACAATACACTAATTTTCTATTTCTTATTACAATAAAAAATAATTCCTGAACATTTCCATCTTATGCAAATGTCATGAAACTATTGATTAAGTTCGACAACGAATCCCTGTCCTATTATCGTTCTCCTTCTTTGCAATTTTTTTGCAATAATTCACAAGGAGATACTCAATGCGTTTACAATGGAGAACACTAAAAGTAGAAAATGCCATCGCGAGTCCGGCTAAATATCAAGAATGATGAGATCGTTCTATATTCGTCTTTTTAATGACCTACGTCGAAATTGAAAGGCGTCGAAGGAAATCAGATCTGCCTCGGTTCATACTTGACCCGATTCTTATAAAAGCTTATAACATTGTTAACAGGGGATGGAGAAAAGAGACGAGATGTTATAATCAAACGTTTTCACTTAACGAGTTTTCTGTCTTATTCATGTTAAATATGAGTTCGCTGGCGACTGGCCTGCTGACAACGAAGAAGTTTCTCGGAAGTTAAACACTTTGTAATCGAAGTTTTCGAGAGTAAACGAGAAGTTGAAAAATTTACGGACTATGACGCAGTTCAGCCGAGTCAAGCTATTAAACTGTCTCTCATTTCCACCAATTGTCTTTCATAGATTCGCACAACGGCAAGAAATAAAAATTTCACAATGCTTTTAAAATTTCTGATTATTTTTAGAAAAGAAGATATGGGTGGATCGAAGATCGACGGACACGTTGTACCGAGCAAAAAAAATAATGAATCTAGTCGATGAAAGTTCTCGGAAGTGGGTCGTATCTTTGTTCTCTCAACAAACGTGGGATTGAACTTTTGTAGAATGTGTAATCGTTTGTTGTTAGACAAGAACAATAAAAAAGATCACTCGTTTGCGTATAATCCACGATCGTGAATTCCGGATAATAATGATGAGTTTTACACCGGAGATGGATCTTCAAGAGTTACCTTGAATCCATCGAAGCTTCTCGTTTACTTTTATCGTCGTTATTTGATAGGTTCTTTTAACTCGTAAAAAAAATTAACGATCCCGACCTGCCTTACTCAACAACTTATTCCTATTTTTGCCTCTCGAATATCGAGAGTTCCTATAATTAGAGACATTACGGAAACGCAGTAGACGAACTGTGAAAAGTTTCGGCGATATTTATTATGTCTCGATTCGTCTACGTAAATAAAATCCTCGGCAAGCTATGTTATCCTCTGAAATTATCTCTGAAAAAAAAAGAAAGGAAAAAAATATATAAAAATTCGTTATTTCAAGTTTGGCAATATTGACATTGATATATAACTTTCGAGATTTATTGATCAGTTATGAATAACAAATAATATCTAGGAAACTTTATGTAATTCCATGGAGAACACCTGTTACAGCATAAGACATATGAACTATAATGACCTAGTTGAAAAGCTTCTAAAGATTAATGACCCTACTTTGGGGAATGAAAATCAATAGGGACAATGTGGTATAGAAGTGCGTGGACTCGAAATATTAATGCGATTAAAGTATCGAACAAAAAAGTATAAGTCATTTTTGAACGTGCCATAAACTTAAGGAATAATTAACTACAATCACGGCGTACATCGTTTTTAAACTAACGAGCGAAGGAAAGTTCGTACGATGAGAACTACGTTTCACCGAGCGAATAAATAATTTTTACGTTGTGACAGGAAAAAAGTTAAAACCCGCACACGTTACTGATTCTCTCGTTAATATTTTTTACGTGAAATTCGTGCTCATCCATCCTGCACTCGTTGCAACTATATTTCCCTCGCGTAATATTTCATATGCACTTCTCTCCCAGGCAACGCGATCATCGAGCTGCTGCTAGAAAATGCATTCTTCCCTCCCACGTTATTAATACTTTATCTTTGTGGAAAAACGATCGTCCTTTTATATTCCAAACGTTGAAAAATGTCGACGAGCTGAAGCTAGGTAATTCTTTATCCGGGTCAACTTTACATTTTCGAGTTGGTATTACAAAATGAATGCACACTCACAAGAAAAGTTACACTTTTTTATCCGTCGAATCGAGTTTTTTCTATTTGAAAGATGATAATCCTCGTTCGTTTGGAAAAGAAAGAATTGATAAAACAATAACACGCACTTTAAAGTCAACGTAGTTAAGGGATAGAATAGAAATTGTGCCGAGGAAATTTACAAAAGGCGTGATGACACGAGGGATATCGAACTCGACACACTTCATAGACACTTTTCGCACAAGAGAGGAGGGGAAGAGAGATGGAGAGAGAGGGGGAGAGAGAGAGAGAGAGAGAGAGAGAGAGACAAGGAGGAGGAAAACACAGAGACGAGGAAAGCAAGTGGTTGGATCGGGAAAGTTGCTCGAAGCGAGGAAAGCACAGGAGTGCCGACTTCGAAGCGGTTCTACCACGGAAATCCGACGGCCGACTGGAGGATTCGCAGACGTGCGCCTTTAATTTAGAGGCGTGGAGCGCTCTCAACCTCGCACACGCTGCATCTACGCCGTTTGTACCTGCGATGTGTATGTGCACACGTAAAGAGATCACAATGTAAAACCACCGAAATGGTAGGTACTACTTTCGCACCAAATTCTCATTCTTTTTTTCTCTCGGTCTCTTCGTTCGAAGAGAGAACTTTACGGTACTGCACCGGAAGCCCGTTAATTGGCCGACAAAGTCTTTCCTTTTTGTCCTCCGTCTGGTCCTTTTCTAGAACACGACGTTTGAAAAAGTGTCGACTCTCAATAACACTAGAAAAGAAAAGTACTTCGAAAGAGCTATTGTTTCCTTGGCTCCTTCGACTCGTTCAACTTATTACACCCTCTCGTGTGACTTATCTGAAGATCACGAAGGAAATGATTTTTCTTCTTGATTCACTAGTAATACATCTAATCCATTGGACGGTAGATGGTGTCGCTACCTCGTTCAGACTCTGAATAAAAGCGAACGAGTCGTCTCCTCTATCGACGAATCGCGAGAACCTCAAGGACAACTGGTATTGGAAGATTGACGTTGTAGTTCCATCTCGGCCGGTGTTTTCCTTTGGGATGGTTTTAATGCTTTATGAAGTTAGAGAAACGATTCTGATGCTTTTCAGACAAAGTTCTTGTTCATGTTCCCAATTCGGAGCTTTTTTCGTGAGAGGAGGATGGATGACTAAGGTCTCAAATATATATTAGCCGTGGAGTTTTATTTTTTCAAGCTTACGGTCCAAAAAAATTACGACTGTAAAAAATTGTTGGATTTTCCTGGTATAGGATTTCGATATTCCAGAAACGAAGCGCAGGAAATTTCCAACAACTCGATCGTTCGAGTAACGTCAGAAGTGGAAGCGCGTGTAAGTTATATAGGGAAAGTTTTGATTTGTCGGGAACTTCTTGATGAAATATTCATTATACATGAGCCACAATTAATATTCAATCAATTACGTATTTTGTACAAAATGGCAAGGAAATGTTTGATGGATTTTGGATTTGGCTAAATGAGGAATTCGTAGAGCTTTCGTATGTTAAAGTCTAAAGAAAAGCAAGAAGATTTACAATCTCGCTCTCTCGATAAGCTTACCCATGTCGTCGATGATCGGTGCCATTCTGAGGGTGACACCGACCAGAAGCAAGGACATAGCCAAAAGTAGGCAAGCCGTGGCAACTATCGTCCACCTCGCTCGAGGTGGTAGTTCCTCCGGATCAACAATTTCTTCCTCGGGTCCAACGGACTCGATTCGTCGGCGCTTTCGTTTCCGCTTTTTTCGTGGCCTGTGATAAGTTTCTCTGGGTTCCTCAATCCTTTCAGGACCGCTGAGAGTTTCTTCCTCTTCCAACTCGTCGGCTATGTTCAGAGCCAAGTAGTCCTCGTCCTCGTCGTAGTGAATCTTCCTGCGAACACGCGTCACTTAAAAATACGTTCGTTTCGGAAGAAACGTTAAGCCAGAGACGAATCATAGTTTTCTTATAACACTCGAGAACCTCGAAGAGCTTTTCTTTACTAGTTCTATATCTCTTTCCCTTTTGAATGAGAAGCCCCAGGACCCTTTTACACTCTCTTAATTAAAGCTTGCCCTCGTTCTCAGGCGTTCTCACGAATGAGAAATGATAAGCCATTTTCATGGTCTTCGCCAGCGCGTCTCTCATTGTAAGAACTAAAGGAAAGACGAATGATGTACGAGTACCACCATCGATCAGAATGTGTCTGCATTGTTCGCCAAACTCGACAGGTTAATGTTTACTCCTGTCGTTTCAGTAGACGAGAAGGAGAAATCGAATGATCTATTGTTAGAACGTTAGCTTATATTTAGCTCGGGGATGAGATTTTCTAGCATCTGATCTTGGACTTTGTTCGATCTATTTCTGGAATATTCATCTGTAACGTGACGATCCTCGCGTATTTACGTCATTCTAACGACAAACGGCATTTCAATTTGCGAAATTCACATGGTAGCACTACTCTCGCAATCCTTTATATGCCATTACGAATGACAAAGAGCATCAGGCAACTCGTACATAATAATCGTTCGACGTTCTGCATAGCACGACTCTAGTAAAACCAGACATGTAAAGGTCACGATACGCTTTAAAAACTACGATACTCTTCGTGAAAAGCGATGACGTCCGTTATCAAGCGCAACGCGGTCGTTTCCTACGACAAATGATGCATTATGCGATGTTACTATGTCATGATATTACGGCTAGCGAAGGAATAACGATCTTTTTGTAAAACGATGCTAGGAAAAAAAAAAATCTGTGCAGTACTTATAAATAACAATTGATATCGTACAAAGACACTTCATTTGCACATTCGATTCGTGATTCATTGAATATCCCGGAAGGGAGAGTGAGAAAAAGAAAAAAAGAAAAAGAAAACAAGAAAAATTGAAAAATGAAAGAAAAGAGCGAATGAAGAAGAATTAATGATACTAAGTTGAAATTCTCCTGAACATTTTCAGCCGACCCAGATTTGACTTAGTCGACAATGCCCAGGGTTAAGAATCGCTACTTTAGAAACTACGTCAAGTGGTACGGGTCGACGTAGAGTCAGACAAAGAAATACAGCCCAGCCAGCTAGTATTTTTTACGGTAACTTCGTACTATACATGCATAATTCTCCGACGAATTTAATCGATCTTTTTCAGTACGTTGTACATACTGCAACTATTCCAGTTGAAAATTTCTTTCTTTTCTTTCTAACAAAGGCCATCACTTCTATCAATTTCTTATAAGATAATTCGAGAGAAATTGATGGTCATAACCGAGGAAATCGAATCCTATAAACAATTGAAATTTAATCAAAGAACGATCGATTAGAAAATGGGAAATTGCCTTTTCGAGCGCAATTAATTTTTTATCGAGTTTCGAGAAAGAATTTCATTCCAGTCGTTCGTCAGGGAACTACGGGCGATGGTTTATAAAAAGAAAGAAAAAGAAAGAAGAATGAAAGAAAAATAGAGAGGAGCCGAGTTCTACATCAAAGCGCTTTTAACGGGGACGGCGAGTGATTCGGTTTAAAATTGAGCCGGACAACGAAGAATAGCGCGTCGTTCGGGCGTTTGAGCGCATACGTCACGAGTATAAAGGTCGCAACTTGCTATCTCTCTCTTTCTAACGATAGAGAAAAGTTAGAGAACGTTTCACGGATGAAAAGCGTCGAAGAGAGAAGACCGAGCTCGATGATGTCCTCGTTGTGATCATCATCGGACCATCCATCCCTCCAAGTACCTCTTGCACCCTCTTCTACCCCTCGTCCTAGAAAAGCTAGCTATCTCTTTCCGAGCAGCGTAGTTTTATTACACGGTCGAATAAGGTTGCTCCTTTATTCGGGAGGTCGTTCAGCCTCCTGACCGAAACATCATCGTTCGAAGCTGACTGCGAAGATGAGCATCGACGAACTTTTCCAGCCCATGCATGACCCACTTTTGAAAAGGCGTCTTGTTTCTTCGAAATGCTTGGAAATCTCTACTTAAAGTCGACTATAGAAAACAAGATGTCTAATGCAAAGGAGCGAATGTTTGTTTTTCGAAAACTCGTCGAGTCGTTAAAAGAGCGTCAAAGCTATAGCGAATCCGCATCGTGTTCGTTGACTTAACTTGAATGGGACGTACCGGAGTTACAGCTTAGCGGAGCTTTCTAAGAACGACCCGGGGAAAAAAGGAGGAGCGAATGTGTTATAGACTTACAATTGAGCTGTGCTTTGGGAAAAGTAGCAGGCACTTCGGTGCAGCCGCGGATACTCGCAGGAGTCGCTAAGAGCCTCTCTGGTCCTTTCAAAGTTTATCAATGCCAGATCTTGCTCGCCGTTCATGTCAAGGAGTTCGAGACGCGTTTCGAGACCGGCTTGAATATCCGGCAGGGCACTTTGAAGAACACGAGGACTCTTCGAATGCCTGCGTTTCTTCCGTGGACTTCGTGGACTCTCCGAAGCTCTTCGTCTTCCTTTACCTATAAGCAAAAAACGATGCAAGTTTCAATTTTATTCCTCATCGGAATTATCATTTTTTACGATGGGACACGATTTTATTTATCCGAGAATTTAGGCGGCCCAAATTTTCTATCGATTTAACCGCTCGCGAAATCGAAAGGACACGGACAACCAATCGCTAATGCTCGTTCGTTCGCATTTAAATTGAATACAATCGATTAAGCGTTAATTAAAATCGATTAGACGTTAATTAAAAGGAGGGAGTACGCCATCGATATCATAAACTACTGTGGATATTTTAAATTCACCGAATTCCATCGTGCGAATGTCATTAATGAATTTCCGTTAATTATCATTTTGGCTATATCTAATGAAACGAACATTCACGTTCTTCAGAAGGCATATTAACGCCAGAGTTAAAACTTTTATAAAGACGATGATTCAGATAATAAACGAGAAATGAAAAATATTTACTCCGTCTCCATCGGTTTATCCGTAGAATTTCACGAGTGATATCGAATAACCAGAGGGTAGGATAAGTTAACGGAGTGGTTGCGCGATCGAATATCAACTTCATAGCTGGCTTCCCGCATAGGATACGCATGTAAATTTCATGCAATTGATTTACTTCGGTACTGGCGTGTTTCCCAGCGTAGTAGCTCAACAGGGAGAAAGAGAGAGGGAGATAGAGGGAAAGAGAGTTTCATACGCTAGCTTTTGAGGTGAAAATTACTACGACGATTGAAACCATGTACATATATCCTACATCACGTTTCCACTCTTGTCTTTTTTCTTCGTTGCAAATGTATCGACATTGCAGTGTTACGAGAACTCTCTCTCTCTCTCGCTTCGATCGTCGATCGATTCGTCACTCGAAATTTTGGCTAAGAAAATTCGTAACAACGGGTCCTCGAACTTTCTCACGAGCTATTTCTGGTTAGGCATTGACCTTCCTTCCAATAAAAATTCCTTGAACGTAGTTTTGGTTCTCCTGAACGGTACTACAAACGTTCGTTTCTTACGTACGTCGATTCAAGCAGGGAAATATGGATTCTTCCTGTAGAAAGAAGAAGACTCACCATGATGTGATTTGTGTTGATGATGACTCATCGAATCCTCGATGTAATCGCAGGGAGCCGAATCGTGTCGCCTACGGCGATGGTGATGGTGATGGGGATGATGGTGATGATGATGATGACTCTTCCTTCTGTGTTGATGATGATGTTGATGATGATGGTTCAGCGACGAGGAGGCCGTGGAGGTAGAGGTCAATCTTGGACGACGCGGACTGGTTGGTGCACTGCCAGAACGTCTACCGAGCGTCGATGATGCCTTCATCGCCTCCACCTTTGTTTCCACCAGAGCAGCGAGGACGGCTTCGAGACGTGCCACCTCCACGCCGCCGCTACCATCGTTTGTTGAGACTGCCTTGTCAGCGACATCGGAAGTCGACGGCATCACCGTCATCTCTTCACCTAAATTTGGTGCATTACGCTTTCCACCCTCGATGATGACTGCTTTCTCAGAAGCCGCGACTGTTCCGCCTTTATTCTCTTTTCATCTCTTCTTCTCCCGGCGCCTCGTAAGTTGTCCAAACGACGAGCTACCGGAACGATTATGATATCTCGCGATCGTTGTGATTGTTACGTTCCTTGATATATTCGAGCATTTTAAAACGTAATCCCTTTGTCATATCCCGATAAAATGAAATGTCGATTCTACGTTCCCCCGAGAGAAAATCTATCGTTTCTGAATTTTCTGGATACGTGAAAATCTGTCCCTTTGTACGGAGCAGCCAAACGATATTATCTGATCGTGAAAATCGCTCGATCGATTGTACATAGCACGTTCCCGGAGAGCTCGTTCCCTCGGCCATAGGATTTCATACGCGGCAGTGACGAGCACAGTATTTCCATCTCCATGATGATCCAATCGTTTTTGCGAAAACGTTTGTTTCTGCCTTTTCCAACGAATTAATCGATGATGACCTCGGGACGAAGACTCGTACCATTTGGCATGGGTTCAAACTCCCTTCGAGCGCGACACGTTCGATCGGGTCTTTTTCATTTTTCTATCACGTCCTTCCACTTCTCTCGAATCTTCTTCGGAAAAAACCCTTCGCAGAGAGAATTCGTTAGCGAGTTTCGTTAGTACCGTTTCGATAAGCTCGGGCCTTTCGTTACCGCTTCAACTCTTCGTGGAAACTTTAGAGAGGAGGCTAGAAGACCTTCGGTTTTTCAATTACCGGCTTGAAATACCGATTCATCCATTCTTTATGCTTGTCAAGCCAACGAAGGGAATCGAGGTTTCTTCGATCGACCATCATACCGTATGGTACGTTTATGTATTACACAAACTGAAGACTCAAACCGAAGTTACGAGGGAGCGAGGAGAATGAGAAGCGCGCGCCGTTAGCAGACGACGGTGTGTAAGCTTGTTTTTGCCCAGCCAACTTCCCTCGACCCTTCCTGGTCTCTCCCGTAACAACTAACGACCTCGTTCCTCCTTTCTACGGGACTCGCAGCCATACCACCTTCAAGTAACCGAACCCGGCCGAGACACCTCGTTCTCCTCCTTATTCCCTTTGTCCTTCTGTTCGTTCGGAGGCAAGGGCCGAGGGAAGCCACCACCCTAAACCACCAAGGTACAAGCTCGACAACACTGACTCTTTGATATGTCGAATCAACTCTGGCTGGCTCCAGCCATTTCTTCGTAGAAACTCTGCTAAAACCGAAAATCGAAAAGATTAAGCCTCGATAGTTCGCACTATCTTTTTCTAGGGGTGTTAGTTCCACTCTCAAATCGTTCTACCGAAAGCCGAGAGAAAAAGGAAGCGTGGGAGATAGCAGCCCGATTCATCTCACGTTCCTTTGTAACTTGCGTGATTGACGTTACAACGATCTTTTTCAAGAGTTCCACTCACTCTCTTTTCTTATAGCATGTAAAGCGCAACAGGATCGTTTGGTGCTCTCATCGATTACACTGCTCGTAAATCAAACCAGGCCGCTTGTCGCGATGAAAGGAGTCTTAAATCGTAAAGTAAAATAAAGAGAACAAGGAGAAGAAAGGACTCCGACTGTCTATCGAGGGTGTGCCTATTATTCGTCTGCTCTTGCTTATACTTTTGCGGTATAAGAGACAAGGGAGATGGGAGAAGAGAAGGAAACAAAAATTTTCCTTTTGTATACAGGCTATTGACGACTCGTCAGAAATCCGGAAACTTTTCTTCTCTCCTTGATGATGTCATTTCTCTTGAGGAGTGATGGTAAAGTACTTGTAAAATAAGAAAGAAAGTTGTTCCCTTCCTTTCTCTAAAAAATATCTTTACCGTGTTGTCTCTTGTTCGTGAAAAATTCAGGGGATGTCCGAGTAGGTTTATCTTCTGCTTGGCCGAAATTTAAAGAGCTCTCCTATTGAAGATAATTAGAGAGAGAAGGAGGGGGAGGGAGAGAGAGAGAGAGAGAGAGAGAGAGAGAAAGAGAGAAGTATCACGAGTTCGTCGATCTCGATATAAACTTTAAAAAATCAGTCGTTTAAGGTGTGAAATGTTGAAGTGTGAAAAAAGGAGGATAGAGAGAGAGAGAGAGAGAGAGAGAGAGAGAGAGAGAGAGAGAGAGAGAGAGGAAAAGAAAGAAAAAAAGGGAGAAAAAGAACGAGATGATCGTAAGGGAGGCTTTTGAGAGAGTCGAGCGGAACGGGTCAAGAGCGTATGGCTTGAGCTAGCCCGAAAGTCGTTGTACACATTGCAGGCCGCACAGAAGTCGCGGTGGGCAGTAGTTCGTGACGAAAAAAGCTCGAGAGAGGGTGAGAAAGAAACGTGGAAGGGTAAAGAGGAGATTCAGACGGGCGTCCTGCTCTCGAGAAGTCTTCGAAGGGTTCTCAGTCACTGCGGTGCGAGGAAGCGTCACACGCGCTTTTTTCCTCTCGCATATCGCGCGAAGCTTAATTCAATGAAGTTGGAGCGTAGGTGTAGAAAGAAAAAGGGAGCCTAGAGATAATGAATCTAGAGACACACGTAATACATTTACACGCTGCAATACGTTGTTGGTTACAACCGGATAAAAAGTTATCTCTATACGAAAATGAAAGTAAGGAGCGTTACGCGTCACGACGAAGGAATTTGCGTGCGCGAGTACTAGCGATCGGCCGAATACTGGGGAGAGTACCGTCGTGTAGCAGACAGGCTCGCTCGTTGGGCAGGTAGCCGCTCTGGCAGGGATGCGTTCAGTTCTTCCCCACCCCTTATACAAGCACCCCTTCCAACAACCGCTTGCCTACCCTCTCTACCACCTCTACACTTCACCCCACATCGTCCACCACTACTGCCACTGCCACTACCACCACCATCATCACCATCTCGTCATTTTCATCCAGCTACCGACGCAAAGGAGGCTGCCGTCGAGCGTAACAGGAAAGCTTTCTGCACGTTCTCTCTCTCTCTCTTTCTCTCTCTCTCCAAAACCTCATTGTTTCCCTTCTGCTAGTTACTTTTCTCCCTTATCGCCCTTGCCGCATACGATTTCACTAAAGATATATACTCATATTATCGTATGCATGTATGTACGTACGACCGTACGCTCGATCGATCGAAGCGGTAAAGTCGCTTCTTCGATTACGAGCAAACGAGAACTATTGTCGCCTATACGTAGCAAAATTGCATGAGACGAATATACGAACCCGATATGTTTGGAGTTTAAACGATCAACGCTTTACTACAACCGCAGTGAGCTTTTACTCTCGATGGATCCGAGCCAGTTTTCCGGCTGGTCCCGAATTTTCGAGTGCTTCTTTGTTAACGATCAAAAATACTCTCTCTTCGTGACTCTTTCCATGTCTGTACGTCTATCTATATGTATATGCAGATTACCGAGTGCTGGTACTGCGGCATTCGCATTGTTTTCGCTTTACCGTATCGTATTAATTTTGTGTACCAAGTCCTTCCGCTTTTTTCATTATTACATTCCATGTCTTTAATTTGTTCGTATACGCACGAATACATTCGATAAGGTACATTAAAATATAGATAACACTAAATGTTAACCTCTTCCTCTCTTATTTTTCTTTCCAAAGTATTTTTCTTCGAATAAAAATGTCATATATTATTGCGAAATAACAAATGGGATATTTGTGTGTCTATTAAAAAGATCGTAAAAAGGAATAGTTGTATTATTGAACCACTTCGATCCGTGGTGGCGCCCTTCTTACGATTCTCCTTGCTATATCTCAAAACTAGACTCTGGAAAATGAAATTTACATAATCGTATTATTGCTATCTATCTTACGTGCTAGCGAATAAAGAACTGTCTTGATCGATATTTTTAAAGGATTATCTTTGTAAAACTTTCCAATGTCTGCCAATGAAATCGTTCGAATGTAAAAGAAAAGTATTTGGAAAAGAAATCGTCCTTTGTAAAATCGAACAAGTTTTCAAATAAAGCGAATAGAACGAAATGGAATTTCGCGATAACGACATCGAAGTAGAGCCGATAACAGTGTCCTCTCGCTCGAGGATATAGATTTTATGCATCGCATGCAGAGTTTTACATTAAATTCTCCAGTTGAATCGTATTCGTTGCTACGCGATCAAAAAGTTTACTAGGTAAAAACTTTTATATTGCTCTATTCTGTCTCCGATTATATTCTTCTCGCGATATTACTAGCGATCTAACGCATGAGAACATTTTCAAACGATATACCTTTTCCCTTTTTTACTTGTATTTTTTTTTTTTTTTTTTTGTATATTCGAAAATTGGCAAGACTTTTTGATGTTAATGGAACACCATTTCGTACTCCAGAAGATGGACGCTCGCGAGAATCATAAAATCGCAAATTCGATATACGTCCATTCGAGATGAAAGGGAAGAAAGATTGCATTGTGCATATATTGTAAATCTCGTGGCTTGGCGATAAAATATCACGCTTAAATTTATAAACCGCAACGGTGAAAGTGATCGTATAAATTTTATCGATCGACCTGTGGCTTCTTATATGCAAACGCATAGAAGTATCTACAGTTTCAGATCTTGTCGAAAGTGCTACCGAGATCCACGAATTTAACGCCACTTTTTCTCGCCTTTCTCAGATAACGAGATTAGCACGTTCGCAGCTTGATTTGATATATATTACAGACGCGGCGAATAAAGAATTTTATCGAGATTAGAATTTTTTTTCCAAAGATAAGCAATATTTCGATAAACATGGAATTTCGACAAAGTATCGACCTCTCCGTTTCTTCAGAATTTTCCATTCATCCGTAAAATTGCTAACGTAATAAAATTCGATCTGGATACTTCACGTTGATGGAACGATCAAATCGTGATATCTCGGAAACTTCCTATTCGTGACTTATCGAAGTATTACAGAAAAATGAGAGATATTTACACGGAGATTTCAGTAAATGTCCTTTCGGTATTTTTCTAAGCAAAAGAAATATGAATACAAATATTAATACAAATACCCTATACACAACAAATGGTATAATAACCCAGTATAATATATTTAATTATATTCCAAGGAGTAATTGATTGTATTCTTCTGATCCTAAGGAAGTGCAGAATCCATCTCGGAATCGTCGACCTACATTAAAGAGAGAAAAGAACTCGTTAAATTCTAGGCGATCTGCTGAAACGAAAAGCGCAGGCGTCGAGTTTTTGAATATTTCGTTTCACTCCTTTATGTGTTGAGCTTAATTTCGAGGGGTAACATCTGAGCTAAGTCGGGCACCATTTCTATGCGCGTATCAAAGGAGAAACTTTCACTCCCCACGAAATAAAGCGAATAACTTTGGTAAGGGAGAAATCAATTTGTAGAGCTCCCGGCGTAGGGCGTGGTTTTCATCCCCCGTTGGGGATGCTGCTACGATGATACATCGATATCAGATCTCCACCAAAAACCTTACCTCTGTTTGATCGAACGTTTATCTATTTCAAAGAGAAATGTTTAATGTTTGGAAAGCAAATAGAGATAGCAGCGAGATGCGTTCCTCGATGCTTGTTTTACCCTACCGATTAGATATATACGTTGCTATGACTCCGAAGATACAGACTAAGAAGCAGACTGGAAATATTTCGAAACAAGGCTCGAGATATGTTACGTCGATATTTACTATATCGTCGTAGTGGGGAGGCTTTGATCGTACTTATTATTTACATATTTTTCAACTCGACGTATTAATAGATGTACGAACAACCATATATCTCGAAATGATGAAATAAAAGATCGTAAATAAATCGTATAAAGTATTCTACCTTTTTTAAGAAAAATCAATACGATTATACCTACGTTCTCTTGCAAGATTCGCTTTCTGTTTATAAGATAATCGTGACGTTGTTTCTCGGGGTAAGAAGATTGCAATGGTTTTGGAAAAGCTGCGCTCGACGATGCACTTCGTAATTTTAGAAACAAACTCGTGCTAATTACAAAGGGCAGTGTTAGAAATGGTAAACCAATCTGGAAACGAATTGTTATTAACGTAATTGCATAATTTGTCGTTGAATAATACGTACTTACTTTGCCAAATATAATTCGAAGGACGTATTGAAGTACCACCGTGTAGACGATCGCTACGAGGGTTGCAACAGCAGTCTGTATATTAATAACGAATAAATTACCTCCTAAGGCGGCACCAGTCAAGAAACAGTTGAATCCCCACAATCCCGTGAATACCTCATTGTGTGGTGCCCCAAGTTCTAAGCCTACGTAAATGAACTCGTCGTTAGCCATGCGGGAGTTTAACAATGAATGTTTATTAATATCAGACGGAAATACCTGCCTGCGAGTGTACCAATAAATACACCTGCAAAAGAAAATCCAGCAGTGGCTGGAGAATAAATTAAAACTGCTAAGTAAATAACAGCTCCTGCTACGACATTGTCCACGCTGAACAATTGCGACGATGAGACGACCATTCCTCGGAAAACCTGTAAAGAAAAAATGATTAAAATATTCCGTTCACTCTTAATAATAATCTTTAAAAGTTCGATCGTCGATCGAAATGCGTTCGAATAAACGCAAAATGCATTGAAATCGAATAAAACAGAGGAGATAGTTGATCTTTACCATTCCCCAGTCGACGTTAACGTCTGTTACGTTCTCCGCGATAAAACTGGCATCGTCTGTCCTTGCATCACTTGTTGCATTGTCCTCGAAACAACGAGAGTATAGAGTACAAGTAGCATCTCGAGTTTGTACATAGTTCCTCATACGCCACAGTGATATCTCAGCTATGCAACTCTCGTAGCACGATCAAATTGCAACCTTCGAGTTAATATTTTCGAAGGAAACTTTCAAGACCGTCTCGTTTTCGTCTCGTTTTCGTCTCGTTTTCGTCTCGTTTTCTATGGATTTCGTAATAAAATACATAAGAAAAAATAATATATTTCACGCGACGTTGCTCTGAAATCCGAGTCAAGGTAATACATCGTCAACGAAATTCTGACCGAGCTTGATCAATACCAGGGAAAAGTTATACCGCGATGTGGGGTGGCTTGGGTTTGGATTTTCCCTCAGCAAAACCACGTAAAATATGTATAACCTGAATTCTAAGATGAAGAGCCCTTTCGAAGTAAATTGTGTTTGCTACGAGAGAAATTCATGTTCGTGCAACGTTGTTAATAGATTACCTTTGAGCTGTCTTGATCACTGTGACGCGGAGAGTAACTCAAATTACATATACTTACTATGCTTTCAATTTGTAACGATTCGACGAAACTATTTTGCGTGGTAAAAACAAAAAGTAATATTAATTCAACCAGATTAAACGGCCACACCGTGCATGGAAATTTATCAGTCCCCAAAGAGCGAGTCAGATAAACACTGGAAATATTAATCATAACTCCAGTGAATTATCTCTGAACCGTTGAAATGATTCGAAATTTTATTTCACCCACCGGCGAACAATGTTCAAAAGTTACCCTCACCTGATTATGGTTCCTATGAGTATAAGTAGATAACTAAAAGCATCGAATTCGCCATAAAAGTTTGGTACCAAACCGCACGACAGGGCACCGATTAAAAGTGGATTGAATACGGTCAATCCATTTTCTATAACGTGTTGAGAATCCTTCATCAGCTGCAAATGAAATATTACAGAATTTAAAGGACAAAAAAGAATTTGCGCATTGCGGTAGAATTCTTGTGTCCACTCGTAGTCGATACGTCATAATAAATGCGATAAGAATCAAGAGCGAAGAAAATTACACGTTGATGAATCGCAATTTTATAAAACGCGAATGCGACATGAAATATTATTTGAAAAATTATTCATATCGTGCACGTACCATGGAAAGTAAAAGACCTAGAAAGCCGGTCGCAGCAGAAAAGGCCAAGATCTTTGGTGCCGTTGCTCCTAAAGCGATTACTATTAACAATCCACTTAGTGGATTATTAGCGAACGCGACCTAACAGATATAAAGAATATTTCGACGGATAAAATAAGATAGTAGTGTCTCCCTTTAAGTTACGTCTTCTTTTAAAAAGCTTTTATCCGCTTAATTAATCATAATCAATATTTTTACAAAATGTGTGCACTCACTTGGCCATAGCCTCTCAACAAAGCATCCAATAATTGCAAAGGAATCCAAATTGGTTTATTCTTCTCCGCCAAAAACTTTTTCAAAAGAACAAAATCACCAACGCATGCTCCCTGCGCGCGTTCCTAACATAACATCAATTTATTTTTTACATTTTTCTCTATTTTAATTTCAATTTCATCTTTATCCCGTATTTCACTCATTCCATTTATGCGAGCAACGATATTTATATTTTGTTAATTTACCTCCATGTAGGAAGCTGTACGAACTTTTCTCTCAGACATTGTAGATTCGCACTAAGAACATCATCTTCTGACAACACTCGAGTCTTCTTAATCATTACTCCATAATACCCCACCGTACAAAGATAAGTATCATGATGATAAAAATGTGTACATTGTTTTTCTTAACTCGTTAACTCTTTGGTACAGATAAAAAAGAAAAATTGGTTAAACTTCTCCTCGCGTAATATTCATAAACTTCGTAAGATATTCGAAGTGACTTTTGAAACATTAAATTCTAATTAACAAATTCCAACTATTCGTAACATAAATCACATTACGAGAGAATGGCATTACTGAACTACTCTTCAGTTCACTGATCCACTTTGAGGTACTGCTAATTTATCCTCGAATGAGCTCGTTGTCACAATTAACATACGTTAAAAACAGGAATTAACATGGTCGTTTTTTATTTACGAGGCCATAACGATTAAAATGTTTCGTGAAAATATGCGACGTGTCTCCAGGCTATAATCTAGTTAAAAAATAAATGATTTATTATCGACAAACATTTCTTTTTTCATACAAGCTTTCGGCGTATTATAAAATATTGTGAAAGTATAAAAATATTCTGCAACCATGAGAAGACACTTCGGTTTTTATAGGATTATATCTACGAATTAAAAAATATTACGTATCTAAGACATAATTCGGGTGTACCACTAATAAAGGATCTTCCTCTTCTTCCGCATCTCCACTTTTACCTTTGCTTTTTAAATCTCTTGTAGTAAGAGGTATTATAATTTGGTCCTTAACACAACAATAATAGGCATTATTAAATTAAATAGCATTAGAATTTAACACTCCTTAACGAATAGACGAATACATACGTGATAAGTTAATCTGTCAATAATCTTTTCAATGAAATTTTTCCTTTCTAACAATTCCTCTTCAGAATCTATTTGATCTTGTATTTGATCGAGATACCACACTACCAGATCGGACTTGCGTATACCTCCTCCTTTTGCATCATCTATACGTAAAATTCATAATTAACATAATTGAATTTAAATTTACGCGTAAAGGTGCCTCACCTTCGTTTTCCGCACGAGTTTCTTCGTTTCGCATATAAAGGATTAACATATTTGATAAATTTTTATACTCTTCGAACGACATGGTAAGTTTTTTCTTCTGTACTTCTTGTGGTTCGGTGGTAGCTATGAAAATATAAGTTTATATATTTTTTCATCGTATTATAGTTTACGTTAATACCGCTAGATAATTGCACTTACGAGAAGAAGGCTTATTGTTATCCTGATCCATCTCATTCAATGCAGCCATGAGTGGTGGTGGATCATCCATTGTCACACCTAATTTTTCTTCGTTTTCCACCTCTTCCAAGTCAATATCTGGCTGTTCAACCGTGACGATACTTTTGTTCAACAAACGTTTCGCTTCTTTAATATGCTTTACAGTAACTTCGTCCACACATTCCAGCTTAGCAAATGCTTCTGATAATCTGATCATGCTCTCTAATTGTCTCACTGTAACTCTCCATTTTCCCGAACCACTACCTGTCCTTTGTCTCATTGTTGTGTAACATTCTACTAAGAGTTCGGCAGCTTCCTGAATATTTTGATCAATTAAGCTACCATATAATAAAGTTTTCTTTTTTGTATTTAATAAAGACTCACCTGACTTAGAACAGGCTTGAAATATTTCGCAAAGTTTATGTATCTTATAATTTCTAATTGAGTGTATATCACCTCGATATTTTGTATATTGTCACAATGCAAATCTACGATTCTTTTGGCGATGGCATTGTCTATTATCTCGTTACATTCATCTATTACAATAAAAAAAAGATCGAATCTTGACATAATAGGTGCTGTAAGTAGAATATTTTGTTGCAATGATTTTTTCCTATCGTACCGTCCATCAATAGGATTAGCTGCTGCCAGTATAGATGTTCGAGCATTCAGAGTTGCTCTGACACCTGCCTGAAGATATATTAAAATATGAATTGGTGTAAATTGATACGTTCGTTGTGTATCATCTTATTTACCTTAGCCAACGAAATTGTTTGTTGTTCCATAGCTTCGTGTATAGCTACTTGATCTCTAAGATCCATTTTATCAAATTCATCTATACAACAAATACCATGATCAGCAAGCATCAAAGCACCAGCTTCTATTACAAATTCTCCAGATTCTTCATCTCTAACTACAGCAGCAGTTAAACCAGCAGCACTAGATGCTTTTCCAGACGTATAAACTGCTCTAGGAGACATATCAGTAACAGTTTTAAGGAATTGAGATTTAGCAGTACTTGGATCTCCTACTATACAGCAATTGATATCTCCTCTTAATGATGTTCCTTCCTCTGTGGTCTTTCCAACTCCTCCAAAAAGCATTAATGTAATTCCTTTCTTAATTTCATCATTACCGTGTATCGCGGGGAACATGCTAGTTGATAAATTTTGATAGAGATTTTTATCACGGCTCATTTCATATATACGGTTCCATTCTGCCTCAGTCATTTGTTTTTTCATCATTTCTTGAGATATTTCTTCCATTATCATTTCAGTTCCACCAAACTAAAATTAAAGTAGATATTATTATTAACTGTAACATTCACATTTAATATCGTTTAAAAACGTATAACAGTCACCCTGAGACTCGTTGCTGTAATACTACAAGCAAGAAAGGCAATTTTATATGTTAAATCTCTGATACCAAGCGCTTTAAGTCCTGTTATACCCTCATCTTGGTCACCCTGTTTATGTCTTGATCCAGGCTCTGATTTTACACCAGGTAAAGCCAATGCACCTACATCTGGTACTACTATTAATGTGCCGGTAAAATCATATCTATAATATGAAAAGTATCATTAAAAGTATATAGAATAATAAGACATAAATATTTGTAATATACAATTTTAAAAATACCTATCACCAGCTTGTACACTCTCTACTGTTTCTGCTCTTAAAATAACTTCTAGAGAACGTGGAATGCATCCTCTAGGCAGTTCTGCTTGCGTTTCCTGAATTCTTATTTTTTGAAAGTCTATGAATATGGAATTGTCTACATCTAATATAAAACGACGTCTATTACTACAGACAGGATTATGGCAAATTGTTGGATTTGTAAACTATAAACATTAATTTTTACAATTAATTTAATGATATAAATAATATAATTATAAAAATATTTGCTGGAATTTACCTTAAATTGTTGTTTTATATTTTTTATATAACCATTGCAATCCATACATATAAAAGTTCCTGATACTAATTCTGGATGAACAGGATGAGTTCTAACTACTTGTCCAGATATACGAATGAGAGCACCCAGTTTAGAAGTATTCAATTCTCTAAGTTTTTGTCTGGTTGGTACATCAGTAAAACTTACATAACATTCTTTATCTTTGTTCAGTTCTCCTATATCTTTTACAAAATTGGATACAGCTTGACAAAGGAACGGGTATACTCTAAACAAAATATATAATACATACATAATTAAGTTGCACATTTTTCAAATCTATATATATATATAATTCGTTTAAAAAAAATAACCTGTAATATTCCTCGACTATCGTCGTAGATAACGCTTGATTATATGCATCAATATCATCAAAAGATACTTCTAAAGTACTTCTTTCTGGACTTACTAATTCCTTAGCTGCTTCAGCATACTTAATTGTACCATCTTCCTTAAATCTAACAATTAATATAAAAACATTAACGATAACGGCATATAAATCAGTCTTAAAAGAACTTTATTAGAAAAGTATACGCTTAATGAACAAAATTCTTATTAATTTCGACAGGATACAATTATTATTTTTAAATAATTGTTTACTTTGTAAAACTTACTCTTCGAGGAAATCTTGAAATAGTTTTTGACATTTTATTCCTACTTCGTCCGTCACACGCAGCCGACCAATTTGCGAATCTCCAATATCCATTTCTTGTAACAATTAATATCAGAAATTGTTAAAATTATATCCAAACGTCTAATGTTATACGATACTTTCTAAGTAGTTTTCGCGGGGACATAGAGTAATTGATGGTCAGACGATCATCGTATTATCTCATTAGAAAAGTTACAGAAAGTTTGTTTGGATGTATCACCAGATGGCTTAAGTAAAACTTCCATATCTTGTGAGTTTTTAATGAAGAAAATTAACTTATCGACAAATGTTATAAGAGCATATAAGTTTATAGCGTACTCTACATATTGATCCAATAAGTACAAATGATAGATCATTAATTAGACTTTTTTCTTGCGATATATAAATAAACAATTAATAATTATTGCGTTGTGCTTTGTGTTCATTAAATTTAATTTTTTTCGATATAAACAAAAGAGGTTTTTAATATAATAACCATGTTATTATAAAGGAAAAACTTTTATTACCTTTTTATTAATATAGATTAAATTTAAATAAAATTAGAATATAAATCAATAATATAATATTATTTATCGAAATATTTGTCCTACATATTTTCCCACTGGAATTTATCATTTCTCAAGCACCACTTCTCGGCTTGCATTTAATATTGCACGTATATCGCTTATTATTCGAGTATTGGTAAACGTTCAACATGTTCTTCCTATAGAATAAAATCGTATAAGCCTCAATTATCGATCAATTACGTTCATATCCTAGTAACATTGTTTCGGCTTTACACGTTATCTATGTTATATACATAGAAATTAGATAACGATATTATAATTCCGAATGGTCGCGTTCTGAAAGTTTTTTGGTACGTATTGAATATTATTTAATTATTTGAGCGTAGTAAAAACGACAAGGAAATTAAAAAGCAATTACCTGTTAAATCTGACCTCCATAATTACAATGAAACATTCGATTCGAAAGTCATGTTGTCGGAACGTTTAAAGTATAGCGAGGGTTGCGTTTGGTCGAAGTCGAAAAGGGAAAGCGATGAAATCTTTCGAGTGGATAGATATGTAGCCGGTGTATGTACTTCCGGCCATAGACAAGGCTTAGCTCTTAGCGAACGAAGCGTCCTACGGTATAAATGGAACGCGAAGTGCCTACAGACGTTTTAGTTCTTTTCAAGATAGTGTCGGATGATGGGCCACGCATCCAATGAAATACTCCTCTTTTTCTCGGTAACGTATATGTGTTTTTTCTAATTTTATATATATAGAATAATTTGATGCAGCTGTTGATTTATTTCATCTGTCAAAATCATATGTTCCTTGAGCAGTGAATCTAAGAACGTATTCTCGATTTAAAAGTCGTAATAAGATTAAAGCATTCGCTTACGTATCTTTTTATTCTCGAATGATTCTTTCTGAAAAGGGCAATCCAGTAAAATATTATTCATTACGCTATTCAGTTTTGTTAGAACTTAATAATACTTTAATACTAAAAGATTACGAACGTGTCCTTTTCTCGAACGGGATGATATTAAAGGTCTTTCACCGGTCTAATTCAGGTGACGTGCATCTACATGACGTGCGGAATACTAACGACGAGCCCAACGAAATTGCCGTCCATCGTACACGGCTATCTACCCCCTCGAAGCGTTCCCGTTTCAACGAGTTCCTCAAGGAGCGTTATTTACGCCAATCACAAGTATGACGTTGTCGACGAACCTGAGGAAAATGATGATTATCGCTTAAGAGATAGCTACGTGTATCCGGGCTCAAGGCCAACTACGGTGTCTCTTCCTTTTGAGGACGATATTTCTGAAACGTTCGATAAAGCTGAGAAAATTGTCAGGTGACGACTGAATTTGATCTTGTAATTAACGATTGTTTAATTAACCTCTTATTTAAACGTCAAGATTAATATTTTCGAATGAATTCGACGAACAGCTTGAATCAGAATCGCGGGAGGTTTCCACCGAGGACAGAAAAATTTCTTGAAATATCGACGAAGAGTTCAAACTCGTTTGAACGTCATCTTCTTGCTCCTGTCAGATCGTGGTACAAAGTGGAGGAGAAAGCAAAGAAAGAAGAAGACTGTGTCGTTAGAGAAAACATAGCTTCCAATCACGAAGGATCGCCGAGTTATCTTGGGAAAAATGTAAATCTGACAAAGTCCTATTACGATTCGCAAGACATAACAAGCGCCATCAAGTTTCTGGATCGTTTCCTAAGCAGGACACTAAACGGCGATAGCTACAACAACGAGCTACATCCACCGACCAATCCTGTTTTGGCTCTGGTCCTGTCTCGATATGGACGATACGTGGCTGGCCCACGAAACCCTCGTCTATATTCATACATGGCGGTAAATAATATCCATAACAATAGGCCCTTCGGACAATACAAGCAAGAATGTGAGGAAGAACCGAGATACGTCAGCTCGAAATAACTCTGATATTTCGTCCAGATATAGTTTCGTACGAACGGTGTAATTGATATTCTCTCTCTCTCTTTTTTTCCTTTTTTTTTTGTGTGTATAAAAATGCCTCCGAGCGACAGGAGATGTTCCTCTTCCTGTTACGTTCCCTTTTTGTACCTTTTTTCTCAAATTGATGCAACTGGTGAAATCGTTTGGTAATTTACGGTTATGAATTAATGTAATTTACCGGGGAATCGTAACGAGTTCGACATCGTGGGCTCTCAACGTTACACGTGAATCAATAAAATGTACATATGTCGTCGTACGAGTGTTCCAATATATCGCGAAAATCGAATAGAAAAATGGTTAGGATTATTACGGAAATACGATCAGCCAACATCAAATGCAAAATCTCGAACAAATATTTTTGGCGCTCGACGTCGACTATGATCTTCGCAAATACATTTTTAAAGTTTCGAGACGATCGCAGGATTTCCGACTGTATTTTTAAGGTGTTGCTCGCACGACGCGCGCCAAAGTAAACCGCTTTCATAATGGACTGCTTAAACGTTGATCCACTTGAGGGAAACGAGAGTAGAAGGGTTTCTAAAAATCCTTCCTCTTTCGTACAACGTTTTCTATTTTTTGTTCACTCTCCCTCCTTTTCCTTTTTGGTCAACGTTTCAGCATCGTTCTTTATTCATTTAAATTTGCCTCCGCGCATAATTCTCTTTCCTTTGAAGCCGACCCAAGTACGTTAGCGCGGAGGAAAGGAAGGAAAGTAAAGGTTTCTTAGATGGATTAGATTTGTTATTTTCCTTTTTTTTTTTTTTTTTTCATCTTTTCTTCGTACGTTCAATGCTCGTAAATTTCAATTATAAATCCGAGGGTATAAAAGATCTTCATTTTTGAAAATTATGAAAATATTAGTAGAGATAAAACGTGTTAAATACGTAAGCTCAACGAGTACAATCGAGACTCGTTTTATAAAGGAGAAAGATAGTTAACGAGAATGATTCAAGTATATGAACTAAAAGTCAGGTCAGCGATAAATATTAATTATCGGTCTTGTGTCCAACACGGACGTTGGAAATAATGCGAAGATATGTGCAATCGCGTGGCCTCCAATTACATATGACGATTGGTGCAATAAATAGAACGATAACTTTGCCTTCTTACGCATAGATAACTATGGTAGATAAAGGGTATTATAAATGGGCTAGTTGGCGACGTTTTCGCAGGTCACTTAATCATCTCTAAGAAGACTCTGATGTATTCTAGCAACAAGATTGCGAACGTTAAGTGGGTCTTGATTAACGTCGTACAACTTTGTCAGAAAGAGAGAAAGACAGAGGAGGGAGGGGGAGAGAGAGAGAGAGAGAGAGAGAGAGAGAGAGAGAAGAAAAGAGAAAGTATGGCATTAAATGTATAATGAAAATGCGTTCTCGCGAGCGTGAAAATTGTTAGCTGACTAGATGGAAGATCGATAAGTATCCCGAAAAGTATCCCAAGAACCACGTCACGGTTTCTCGTAAATCTTTAAACGCGTCGAACGCGAGATTTCGCGCTGCGAAGTAAATAAAACAGTTCTCCCATCATTATTCCCTCCGCGGAGCGTGAATTTCCCCTCGAATTTCTTTCTGCTTATGTAATTCTACGACTCCGCTTGAAAGAAACGAGGTGAGTGTGAGTGAGAAAGAGAGATCCCCGACGGGGAACAGCGGGTGAGACTGAAATTGCGACGGTGCAAGCCGCGTCTCGGGTTCGAGTCAAACCGCAATAAAAAGCAGGGAAGAAACCGGAATAAAATATGAGGAATACGTTCGCGCTATCCTTTCTACGTCCGTAAAGAGAAAGAAAAAGGTAAGAGAGAAAGGGAACGAGCTCGTTTGAGGACAAGGGATGTATGTGTGTGTATGTGTGTGAGAGAGAGAGAGAGAGAGAGAGAGAGAGAGAGAGAGAGAGAGAGAGAAAAAGTAGAAATGGTATTACTTCGATACGTTTCGAGGAAAGACGCGAATGGCAAAAGATGGAGCCATTCCAAGAGTAGTTTCCACGATGACAAATCCTACTGAAATTTTTTCCTAGTCCATTCAAATTTTTAACTTTCCTTTATTATTTTCTTTCCCGCGAATCGTGTCAATCAGGTTTAGTTAGTTATAGGATTGCGAAGATTGTTTCTCGTCATCTTGTACCTACATATTGCATTCTACTATTTTCCGATTGACGTTTAAAGACGAGCGAAAAGAATTTTCTCTTTCTCTAGCTTTCAGCATTGAAAAACAAAAAACAAAAAACAAAAAACGAGAACGACAAAGAGCCTTCGTGAAAAGTTCAATCATATTTCACGGAAAATGCGTATTGCGGAAAATGGAATTTTTATAATATTCTTGACTATTACGTAGACCAAACTTTTCGACTGCAAATACAAATACGAAAGTTCGCAACGCTTATAATTATTTCCATGAAATATTCACTCCAGTAGAACGTTTAAAATATAAATGTCAATTGAGGAAACTCTGGAGATATACGTCTGGATAGTTAAGATCAATCGGTTAGAAAATTTGTAGGGAAGAAAAGTTGTAGTAAGTGGGAAACACAAAAGCAGAGGTTTTCTCTCTTTCGATGTCCCTCCGTCGATTAGGACTATGCGGGCATATTGCCAATACCGATCGACTTCGTATCAGATCGCACGCTCGTCAGTTAGCATTGAAATTTCGATTGGTTCGCATCGATGCACCTCCGTCTCCTCTACCACCCTCGAAAAGCCCGAGGGAGCGAGCTCCGATTTGTCTCCGTGGCGCACGCTTTGTTTTCCTCATCGGTGCTAGTTCGCTTTACTCTCATCTCTCTTGCTTTCTCTGTCTACGTTGGTCCACCCTCGTCGTGGCTTCCCAACATTTATCTATGTCCCACCTTCGTGTTCGTCTCCATCGACGAGAACCTGCGGGTGGCCTCCGAGCATTCTCCGCTAAATACACATGGGATAATACACAAGCTCGAGCCTAAACAGATTTCTCTGGTAACACTTTCACCCGCTGAGTCCGCGAGGAAAGAGAGAGATGTTCAGTTTTTAAGAACGTTCAGTTTTTAAGAACATCTCCAACATTCCCTGATTCATTTCAACGAGTTCGTCGTAACACTTTGGTTACCTTAAAGATTCCTCGTATCTTATTTTGAAACGTTAAAGATACTTCGAGTAACGCGTTAAATCTGCTAGATAGAAAATCACGTCTTCTCCTTTAATCTCCTCCGTAATCCCATTGACACGTACCTAGCAACGCTCTCGCTTTCCGAGTCTCTCACCCTTTTCTCAATGAGATCAACTCACGCGATTCCCCTAATTAGTTCCATACTCGGTTTCGAACTTATGTCGAGAAAGTAGCACATGCTAGCGAACTGTATTTATCAGTCTGGATTTATTACCCTCGATTATATCGACATTTTTAATAAGAATTATTCCTGAAATATTCATCAATTAAATTTGTTTCGAGTAAAACTGTTAAGGTTCTTATTCGATCGAGGCGAAATTCAATAAAACGTCCGAGATGCTTTATTTGACGTTAAATTCAACGTCTATGCGATCTCGACATTCATCTTTAGACGTCAGCGACAAGAAACCTCCATGGTTCTCTCGTGGATTTGGTTTCTCAAAGAGTAGCTCGTGACAAATAGCCGGCGTATCGTCGACAGCAAGCTCGAGGTACACCTACGCGATAACAACACGAGCAACATAGAGAGACGTAGGTGTATCCTTTCATGCGCAGCAATTTCCCTTAAACTCTCCTCTTTAAACCACATCGCGGCGACGCTAGTGGTAGTGGATGGTGATGGGAAGGGGGGGATGGAAGGGATGCAAATAAACTCGAGATCCCACACGTGACGCGTCCGAGTAGCCACTCGCTTCTACCCAAGTCGCTCTCTCCGTTCTACGATCCGAGGCTCAATTACGAGCAGAGGAAAGGGTTACCTCTCTCTCTCTCTCTCTCTCTTTCTCTCTTCGCTTCGCCATTGCGAACGAGATGGGAGTAGTAATACGGTTGCTACTGGCTCTGTCGCTGATGGCCCTGCTGGTGGTGGTGATACGCTGAGGTGAAACGGTTCAAGAGGCTACGGACTTCTTTCACGACTCGCTATTCACCAAAGGAGAAAGAGAAAGAAGAGGGAGAGCTCGAAGAAAGTGCACGCACCCGAGGCATGTAATTGCCACGGTGTTTATAATTGTTGCGCGCTCTCGTCTTTGCACGGCTGCTCTTCAGGCTCCTCTCTCTTTCTCTTTCTCCTTCGAAGGGAACTCACGAGTTCCCTTGCGGCCCACTCCGCCGTGGGCTCTTCAACGACACGGCGAAGAGAGACGAAAAATTAGTCTGAGGATAAGCGACTTACCCTGGTCTTAACCCCTATCTCTCTTTTTCTCTATCTCTCTTTCTCTCTCTCTCTCTCTCTCTCTCTCTCTCTCTCTCTCTCTTTCTCTTTCACGTTCTTTCTTTTCCTTCTATGCTTTCGCCAAGGAGCTTTAATAGAGATAGAGTATAAGAAAGTACGCGTGCGAGAGAAAAGAGACGCTTTGTTCTCTGGCTAGAACACGGATCGAAGATCTCTCCTTGTCCGAAGGACTCGACCGCGCTTTTACGAGAAACGTGATAAAGATTAATGTCTCTACATCGAGCAACGTGTACGTCCTATTCACCAACACACCAAGTTTGTACGAACAAACGCGTATACATGCTGCTAATCCTAGCTGTTGGTTATATCGAGTGTCTGGATAGGATTGACGTCTGCCAGGATTAGAGGGCTCGCCTATCTGTTATGCAAAATCCGATTAACATACATATTGCGACGTATATACATACGTGGACGAACATCTCCTGTGCCTTTTTAACGTGGTAAACCTTGTTCCGAGCTGTAATTGGTGATCATCCCGATGGCTAAGGTTATTATTTGTAAAAGAATATGCTCTTCGATCCGATACGCTTTCTATGATATATTTAGCAGAGACTGAAAATATGGATATTGTCGTCAACGGTGGAAAGATATCGATAGATTTTCCGATATCGAAACTCTGGGAAACTTAGCGTGTGTCCGTTTTAGGATAAAGGTGAGTCACCTCGAAAACGAGGACAACTATGATATTTGATAAAAGATGATTATATAGCGAATCTTATCAATTTATCAATAATTTCTTTCATCTTCTGGATAATTGAAATCCGCAAGGTATCCAATTTCCGGTATGTATCGTAGTACGAAGATAGCGAAACATAATACCGAAAGAGGTCATGATCGATCTTGAATTTTCACTCGTTTTACTTGAGTTTTCTTATCAAAGTCTTATTCGAAGATTCTACCTTAAAAATTTTCCATTTTCGCGATACAAGTTGGAGCCCTCGAATCGAAGTTACCACGTCGTCAGGATTTTCGCAGAGATTCGGTGTAGAAGATCAGAGAAGATGACGTATAACATCGACATTTATATAGACCAGCGAGGATGTTGGAAGGATTCGTCAGGATGTTGCCGACAGTGGTGTAGCTGTTGGTGATGGTGCATAAATAGACTCTCGTGCCTCTTCGTTGCGATTCGATCACGTCGAGCTGCGTTACTTCCACGTCGGCACGACGGAGCGTACAGGAACCACTTATATTTGTGTTTATTACGTCGAGATGTGACGTCACTTCCTGAGGGAAGAGGAGGACGGAATAACCTCATCACCGTGTATCCCGTAGATGCGACGCCGGTGGTTGGTTCCCCCCTTTAAATGGACCCGAGTGGATCCCGTCTGCCCTCTCTCTCTCTTTCTCTTTCTCTTCTCTTCCTTCTCGCCCTTCTCCCTCCCACATCTCAATGTTCGGACCCTTTTCCTTCTCTTCCGAGCTCCCTTTTGTAGCCGAGAATCTCCGAACGACTTCCACCTCCTCTCGAACGAAGAATCAAGAGTAATCACGGCGAATCGAATGCGGCTGAGAGTGAAAGAGCGAGAGAGAAAGACGGATAGAGAGAGAGAGAGAGAGAGAGAGAGAAATCCATGAGACAGAGATACAGATAGAAAAGTCGGAAAGAAACGAGAGAAGCTACGAGCCACGACATTGGAAGCTCCAACCAAGCACGTTCTTGGACAAGAGACGAAATTGCAGACAGTAAAAGCAAGAGTACGTCGTACGATCGTCGTTTTACGTCACGGGCAAAGAAGTATCCTGGTTTGTTTACTCGCTTACACACATCTATACACCAGCGAAGATAGAGTAGTGGCATTTTCGTCTAGAACGTTTCGAATCAATCTTCTATTTACCATCGTATCGGTGAGTGGGTTTTAAAAAGGAGTGGGAAGACAAGGATCAGAGAACGGTTTAATTCCATTTTTATAGGCTGCCTCGGGGTAGTCTTGCGGGGCCGTGCTTTCCACTTTGATTCAAATGGAAATACCCGTGGTGCCCTCCTCTGTGATTTACCAAAGAAAGAAGATAGAGGGTCGACTGAGTTGTAAGTAGGAATTCAAACAAAGCCGCTGGTGGTAGGATGGCGCGCGACCAAGCAAAGAAGAGCATTTAACGCGTGAATTCCTTCTCTCTCTCTCTCTCTCTCTCTCTCTCTCTCTCTTTTTCTTTCTCTTTCTCTCTCTCTCTCTCTCTCTCTCTCTCTCTCACTCTCTCTATCTATCTCTCCTTCTGCTTCCTGCTCAAGAAACTCTTCCCTTCCGTTTATATTCATTAGATTCGACGCTTCGAAGCGATAGAGAGGGTCTTCGTGAATATTTGGAAAAGTTGCTCGCTTTTCTAACTTTTTCAACGAGAAGGATTTATGCAAAGAAGGGAAAATGCTTGTAAAATCTATGTAAAAAGGCTTAACCGTCCTATCCCAGAGATTTTTCTCTTCTGGAATGAAAAAAAAAAGAAAGAAAAAAAATTGCAGGAAGCCAAAGAGGAACGTTGGTAATCCGTGCGGATTCGACAAGAATCCAACGATCGAACAGAAAAAGAAAAAGAAAAAGAGAGAAAAAGAGAGAGAGAGAGAGAGAGAGAGAAGAAGTGAATTCCTCTTATCTAAAGAAAGTTCAACGAGAACTCGCATAGAGGCAAGGTACTTCTCCGGAGGGCTTCGAAGCTTTGGTAAAAAGGCTACTAGGCGAATGTAGCGACTCGAAAATCTAACGAAGCGAGCGAACTGGCAAGCAGCTGCCACCGCTACTCTCCCTCGCTAGCCACCTAGCTATTTGGCTCTGGATTCTCCGCCCTGGGCGATAGTGCTATTTAGCGAGCTACTGGCGCAAGTGCAAAGTGTCGTGCCATTACAGGGTGGCAGACGCAGCGTTCCATTAAGCAACGTACGTTTCAGCCGTACGTGTGTCTCTACGTGCGCTGTGAAGTAAAAGAGATAGACAGATAGATAGATAGATACCAAAGCTGAGAGAGAGAGAGAGAGAGAGAGAGAGAGAGAGAGAGAGAAGACGCAAAGTGGAAGGGTATGGTTGTATTCGGCGAAGTGCGCCTTTAATTAAACCGAAAGAGCGACGTGTATTGTCATTCTCTGCGATGGGAGTAGACGACTCAGAGAGAAAGAGAGAGGGAGAGAGAGGATAAAGAGAGAGATACGTAAAGAGAGAGAGAGAGAGAGAGAGAGAGAGAGAGAGAGAGGAAGGGAGAAAGAGAACAAGCGTAGGATGCGTGCTAGCCTACCGCCGGCCAGTTATACTAGTTACACGAGAATCACGCGCTGCTACGTGTTCGCTCGTGGAAATTTGCACCATTTCGTTTCATTCGTGAAACTTTGGACTGCCGCAGGCTCGAGTGGAAGCTGCGTAACGAGATCTTCCGCTCGGATTGCTCCGAGGGAACGAGACCCACCCACCTCTCACTCTCTCCTGTCTCTTGACTCTCGTAATATTTATTCCCTCGAATAGTCTCTTTCGGGTCGAACCTCCTCCTTATTAATTGCTATCTTTTAGCTTAATTACGTTCCAATTATCTGCCGATGACCGTAAGGAAAAGAGTATCATCGTCCACCTATTATATTTTTTCAGTTGCTTTTTCTTCTTCCTTCTTCAGGCATTGCCTCAAGAACGTATGCTACGGGATTAAGTATAAGTAGGAACAAAATAAACGGAGAACAGGTGCCGTAAGATACTCCGAAAGTTTGATGAACCAGAAAGATTTTTTAGATAGACGTAATCCGATCTAGTTTGGTTCTCATTCTTGGGACGAGAAAAGTTTCAAGAGGATTCCGGGCTGGGAACACCTGTCATTACTCTGTTTTTATAGGAACCCGATCCACATTTGGAGTCTCGAGTCCTTTCGAATCTCGTTGGAGCATTCTTCTGGAAGAATTTATATAGGTCAGCACGTTCGATAACATCCGACATATACGATCGTGTTCCGAAAGTAATGAATGAATCCAAGAGATTTTAATCTTCGCTGCTCGTTTGTCAATTGTCGACATTTTACTTCTGCGATCACGTAATTTCTTGTCGGTCTTAATCTCAAGGAAATAGTTGACATTGAAGAAAAGTAATGTCCTGCCGTTTGTTTCATCGGGAAAGAAACTCTTTGAGTCGGAGGTGTCGCCTCGACAGAAACCGCGGTTTCTCAAAGGCAAGAGTGAAATTGTTTTACGACGAGGAAGGTTCTTGAATCCAATAGCGACTAGAGTAGAGAGCGTTGCTCGTAGATCGTTCGAAGGGAAATGGAGCAAGAGAGAAAGAGTGGAAAGAAAGAAAGGAAGGGAGGGGAGGGGAGGGGAGAGGAGAGGAGAGGACAGGAAAGGAGAAGTCCTCGATTCTCGGATACGGTGTCTCGGAGGGCATGTGGCCCACCCATGAGCTTGGATTAGCATAAGAAGCAGACCTCGAAGGAGGCCGCAAGAGCGAGTCGCGATCCCGAGAGGGAGCAAGATACGTTCTCGTTCTCGAGTTACTCACCGTTCTCCGGCGACCTTCTTCCATGGGAGAATCCAAAGAGGAGGGCGGGAGGGAGGTAGGGAGGGAAAGAAAAAGGGAAATTCGACGAAACTCGCGAGCAAGTTTCGCGTTTCCGCAGCATCGCGAATAAGAAGAGACTTTCTTGTTCTACTTCTTCTTCCTTCTTCTTTTTTCTTATTCCTTCTTTTCTCTTAGAACTCGACGTGAAAATCGGATTTCTATAAACGACAAAACGACGATAAAATTATGCCAAGTCCGTTTCTCTCTCTCTCTGTTTCTTTCTTTCGCAATTGAACCTTATCTCGAGTCGACTCTCCTCATTAGGACTTTACAAGCTCCGATGTGAACTTTTCTAAGGGGACCATGGGACCCTGGGATGTCTGAACTTTCTCGGAACGTGCTGAGAATTGCGACTTCGAAAAACGAGGGGATGACATCCTGGTGAACGTAGGAATTTTAAAATCGACTCGTTATATTTTCGATCCTGAACAGCTCGAATCACGGAAGACCTGATCCCTGTGTTCAACTTCTTCTTCTTCTTCTTCTTCTTCTTCTTCTTCTTCTCTCCCTCTTACTGTTTCTGCACGAAATCGTCGAGACAACGAGGGAGCACGAGCGCGAACTTCGTCTCTACCTCTTTTCTTCCTTCCCCTTCTTTACTTCGCTGCTTGTTCCGTCTCTTGAGAATAAACGTGTTTGACGATTTCAGAGAAGAACGATTTGCCGGGCTGCTTGCTTAAAGAAACTCAATTTGATGAAAGCTTTTGATACTCCTTCCCTCTTTTCACTTTTCTTCTATTCAGTTATATCTTTTTCTCGCGATCGATATTCATGAATTTTATTCGAGTCAACGTTTTCGTCCATGGTAATTTACTCTTCTTCGTAAAAACGTTTGGTCAAGCATCCTTCCTCTAAACGATTAAGCTGTCCAAGACGTAAATCCATTGTTGAGAATGAAAAAAGATCTACTTCGTCGCGGCTTATAATGGCCAATCACTGCTTTTCACGATTTAGTTATGCTAATCGCGACATTTACGCATAGCGACAGACCGCTTGACTGTGCAACCGGCTGCGGCGTGTTTCTGCTCTCTAAGGATCTCCGTAATTGTCGCTGACTTCTTAATTGCACGGGCAATTAGCTCGGCACTCGTGAGAACGAGCGTACCAGAAAGACGAAGATACGGAGATAAAGATACGAGGAAGTAGCGTCTGATCTAGCTACGAAATTCCTTTACATAGTCCGCAACAGATTTCGCGATAATTTTAAAAACGTCTGTACGACGACAACGAGAATTTCCTAATACCTGGATTTTATAATTTTATTACAATCGATTTAAGAGAATGATCATTGAATTTTTTGCTAGGAAATATATTAATGCATTTACCAATATTTTTGTCTAATAGATGTATCGAATTTAGCGAGCGATAATTATTCATAGGTCGATAATACCTGCACACAAGAAACGTCGATAAAAATAGATTTATAAATTATTAACTGTAAATTATTAATTCGAGTACTATAAAAACACCAGAAAAATATCGATATTATGAAAAAAGTGCAAGGAATTCGAGAAAAATTAATAATGGACTCCCTTTGGTCCTTCAGAGAAACTATTCTATTTTCGCAGATATCTTTTAAATCGCGTTATCGATTGAAATCCACGATGACACTGACCTTTAAAAAAAAATGTCTTAATTATTTTCGATTAATAGAACATCAAAGATCCTATGCAACCTTTCAATTTGTTCGAATTCAAAATGGCTGATCTAGTCTCGGCTACGAGACAGAATGGTCTGCTGGCACATGCGCGCAGTACCGCTTTTAATATGCTCGTGTGAAAAATATGAAACATTTGGATTTATTGTAGGTAAAAATCAAAATCTTAAAAACACGATATTCTTGCATAATTTTTTTTATACAAAACATTGAACTTGAATGCTGGAAGTTGTACGTTTGTAAAAACAAATCCAAAAACAAGAGAGATGATCTCGAAGAGAACTCTCTTCTGTTCGCCAGTGATAACGATTTTATATTCGATTAGATCAGACGTATGTTTAATCGATCTTTGACCGAGGAAAAGAGTGTAATTTTAATCTTTATGCTTTTGTAATTTCCAATATATATATATTACGTTTTTAATGTTTGAGTTTCTGTAATACAAATGTGCGGCAGTTCGGATATTAATTATATGACTTGCAAACTCTAAGCAGTGAGTTGTTGAACAAACTTTTTATCAACGCGATAACGCGATGATAAACTCATTATAATAATTGGTAATGTATGTTTATAAATGTTTAGCGGATTATAATTTGTCAGAATTTGTCAGAATTTTACTATATTCCCATTTCGGTCGATTATCTACCGCAGCGTAGTGATTAAAATAGTTATGAAACACGAGAACGCTCGTTTCCGAATGTCTAGAGGGTTTTCCTGAGCTCGAAGGTGTCGAGCGCGTTTTCCGTGTGGCAACCGTCGCCGTTATAATCCTTGTTCGTGCACAATACCGGAGATGAAAGCTGCACTATTATGATTTCGCCGTAACGGTGAAGGCGAAGTGAAACGAGGAAAGAGAAAAGGAGAGAGAGAGAGAGAGAGAGAGAGAGAGAGAGAGAGAGAGAGAGATGACGAGGGCTGCGATGGTACTGCACAGCTTGCGAAATAATAATCCCATTCTTCTTGTCGCGTAACAAAGACAAACGTATGAAACTGTGCTTTTAGCAACGCACTTTCGCTATTGCTCGACGAGCTTTTGCTTCGGTAGCACGAAAATCATTGCGCTCTACAAGAACTACCTTGTCTGGTAAACAATACGTTTCTCGGCTTTGATCCTTTTCTCTTTCGATTGACTTTTTTTTTGTTATAAAAACAGAAAGAAAAACGTAGAAAATTTTTATCGACGGGACCACTGCGATGTATTTTTCTTCGATTGTTTTTTTTTTTCATTTATCATTGTTTTACTTTCGAAGCATCTATCTTATTTTTATATATATATATATATTTTTTTATATTTAAAACGCAGTGTTTTAAGTTGCAGAAAGGTAAATCGCTACTAAATGTTATTTGAAAGCTTTTCGAATTTTCTAAGCTGGGATCGATTTTGTGTAATAAAAGTTTCGATTTGGAATTAACCGTTCAACGTCGGAAAGTGCCGTTTCGTCAAACGCGAATGTAGGTCGTGGACGTGACCAAAGAGTCGTATTCTTGAATTATATTCTCGCTGGAAAACGTATAAACGTGTTCGACGAAAGCTGCATTTGTGATAAGAAAAATTGGAGCGATGCTTGGTAAACCTTTCTCTTTCTTATCCTAGAAAAAAAGAAAAAACTTTTTAATATCGAAATCCTTGGAGCAAACCACGCTCCGGAAGAAAATCTTATAACGAGACGGATTGCAACGAAACGATATCAGTAAGTTCGCTGAATCCACTAGAAAATCCAGAAAGAATTCTACTTTAGATCGAATCTTGAAAATCGAATTCTCCTAAGTACCACTTTAGCTATTAGAAAAATCTCTTTAACGAAATCCAAATTTGACTGTCTCGTTGTTTCATTCTATCTCGTGGGATAAGTATCGATCGATCGGAAAACGATACCCGTATATTCTCCGAATAAATATAAAATTAAAAATCTATATTAAAAATCTACACGAACACGCGTTATATACATTAAAGATTCGAACGGAATAGAATGGTCGTCTTATATACAACATATAATTTGATTTTTCATTGACATTTCTATATCATACATGTACAGAGCAAAAACCTTCTAATCTAACAAACTTTTTACAAATTACTTTCTATTAAAGTTATATCAGTTTTCGAACTGGCTTGTTTGATATTATTGGTGAAAATATTTTTCAGGTGTTTCGTGAAACATTGAAATAGTTGGACTATATATCCCAATTACGAACATGTTCAAATATATCCACATACATGTATCAATAAAACTAACTTTATATATATATATATATATATATATATATATATATATATAAACTAATAGAATATATATATATTGTGTTATCGAAAGTATTGGACTCAGGGCGCTTTTGAAAACATTTCCAAAGGAAGTTAACGCGATCCAGTTATTTGATGTAGCTTTGTTAATGGTCCAAGAGCGTATCTAATTAACAAAAGTTGCTTCATTGAGAATGATCGTAGGAAAGGTGTACTATTTCAAAGGAATAGACCAGAAACAATAGGGGAACGAGAGACTGAGGAGAAGAAATTTCTGGAGAGACGAGAAGAGAAGCATAGTCGTCCAATGAAAAGCATTGTGGGATTCGCTCGAGTTGCAGAGTCCGTTTGATATAAATTCGCTCGGTCGCGCATTATTCTCGCTTTCGCCGTAGCGATTTCAAATTTTCCTCGTAGGAACTCGTTGTGGAATCCTCTCTCGCGTTCCGTTCAACCTGTAAATGGGAATTCTCGTTTGGAAAATTAGCAGGGAAACGGCAATGTCTGGAATTTAACGAAATGTTGAAGGGAGAAAGAAAAGGGTAGAGAGAAAGAGAGGAAACGTACGTATTCGTACGTCGACGATTTCGTTAGTACATTAATGTCCGTGTTGCGTTACCTTTCCTGAGAAATTCCATACACCACATGTACGGGTATGTACATAGTGGTAAGTAGGTACCTACTAGCTGAGTGTAGGGTATTGAATAACGTACGCACCATTACCTAAGGGACTTGTAACTCGATGCGACCGGTAAACGTCATCACCCCCTTGTTTCGCCTCTCTCTCTCTCTCTCTCTCTCTGTCTCTCTTGTTTTCTTGTGTCCTTTAGCCACGAGCACGTACACGCCCTACAAACACGCGGCATAGAACTCCAAGCATGATCCCACGCGTAAGCATACGTTTCATTGATCTCACATGCAGTATCTACGTGTGCCATGTATTTGCTACGGTTGATCGTCTTATTGCTGATCGGTGTGTCCTGTACTATCCACGAATCTTTCTTCTCTTCTCTCTTTCTCTCCTTCGTAACGTCGAAGACTCGCGCACTTATTCTTCGGATAAACTCGCTGCCGATGCTGTCGGTATAAATCACGATCTTCTCTGCTGACACACGGCATTATCGTTAATATATCCTTTAAAAGAGCCTTAAATCTTGAAGGGGAGAATGCACGCGGAAAGATGCTGACGCCGCGTAGACGTGAAATATTTCGTAGTTTGAAAACCGCGACGAAATCCGTTCTCTTGCGTATATACTATACTTGTTATAGCTATCGCTACTGTCACAGCCACCCTCTCGATTCTAGAATTCAACGTAGCATCGACGTGCTATCCCCTTTGTGTGTTCCCTTTAAAACCACAAATATATTACGAGTATATATCCAAGTGCCCGGGATATAACGCGTTCGATACGTGACACGATTCGATGTCGTCCTGGATTTTTCCAAGCTATTGTGAATATCCGTGAACAATCCCGGCTAGAAAAGAAATTACTCTGGTGCTTTGGGAGTACGGTAACAAATCTTACAATATCGATCTCCGAAACATTCCTTCGATAAAACGTATACACGTTTTATCGATCGTGCGATAATCTAGCTCGATAAGAGAATGAAAGCAATGATTGACCAAACGGTTTAGAAAATTTTCGAGCGTTGAATGAACGAGCGATATCGTAGGCAGCTTTGTTTAGACGGCTTCGTTTAAAGCAATAGAAAAAAAAAAGAAGAAAAAAAAGAGACGAGGTAATTAAGAACGTGATGTCATGCGGCATTACTACGGCTGTAAAGACATAGACACAGATTCTTTCGACTCCCTTCCCATCGCTTTTCTCTGATACTAGTAAAGACTCGTACCTTTTGTCGTAGTTGTAAGATTTCCCTATATCCATAATTTCTATTGCATAAGAGTTTGACTATTCTTCTTTCATTCGATCCGAAGGCCATCGAGTCATAGGATCTCATGCTTCCATGCCTGTAAATCCTGGAATCTAGGTCACAGCACATTTTCCACAGAGTTGTAGACCAAAACCTGTTGGGACCGGTCTGTTCAGACCGAGCTGTTGACCGTCAGAAAGAAGCAGGTTTAACGTTTTGTCTTCGTAGAAACAATTCTCTATGTATCTAACTCTACGTATTACGTGCAGGTATACGAAACGGTGGACTCTTTTCTTTTTTTTTTGTACAAATTTTGAATATTTTTAGAAATTATGTAGATACGCGCGACAACGATGTCGGTGCTACGTTATATCACATCATATTTACGTGTACATATAAATAAATGTATATCGTTTTACATGGTCGTATACATAATGGACTTCAACCAATTCCGACATGCTCGCACAAAGTACTCGTTCGGAGCCGTCTGTACCACCCACTTAAAGCGTCGTGGCTCCCGTTGCAACGCACCAGTTCCACGAGAGAGTGCCAGAGTACGTAGTTCCCTTTTAATAGCACTCACGGAGGTGAGGAAAGGAGAAATAGCATAGACTATAATATTGAAGGAGAATTGGCAGAGGATGCGAAGAGTCCAGCTTCAAAACAGATATGCGTACCTTTCTTATACTCGCCTAAATATAACGCATCTTTATTTCCACAAGATTTTACCTCTCTCATTCCTATGGAAATTAATTATCAGTCGATCGTAAGCGGATTTCCAGAAGAAAATTTTCACGACTTTTCTTCGTCTTAGCATTTTACGACGTCGGCTTACTGTGGAACTCGCGTACTTTCAAAGTCTCAAAAGACATGCAAAAGTTTTCTTCTTTTCTACGTCAAGCCTCGTCCTCAAACTTTCTTTCGAACTCGCTAAACGACATCGAGAATTTTTGCATTAATCAGAGAAGATTTTTTCCGATCTTTTTTTTTTTTCCTTTTTTCTTCTTTTCTTCAACTTAAAAGACAGAAAAAAAAGACACAAATTTTGGAGATCCATAGAAAAGTACGCGTTGGTGTGACTAATGCCGGTAGGGTCCGTCTCGTCAGTGGAAAATACAGATGCCACAATCGAGATAACAGAAAACGGCGAAGGCGTCGTTTATTACCAGTCGAGAACGTACGTCAACCACGCGAACGGGCGACTTCTATTCTAAGCGTTAGCTCGACTATGCCGTCTGACTGTAGTTCATTTTGTTCAAAGCTCGACTAAGAAGTAGTAAGTAGTAGTTTGCCATTGTTTCATTTGGAAACAATGGTGACGTTGGTAAAAGGAGCGTTTAACGCGCGGTATAATGATCGCACGTTTTTATCGTCAAGAATCGTGAAGTTGCTGCGATAATCTCGTAAGAGCTCATATAATTATTAATAAAGCAAGAGAAGCAGGATATTCTATTAGAGGCAGAGAAAGAGAGAGAGAGAGAGAGAGAGAGAGAGAGAGAGAGAGAGAGAGAGAGAGAAAGAGAGAGAGAGTCACGCGAACGGAAGAGGGAGGAGCCTTTCGTACGTACTCGTACTCGTTTGTTCGCGAAGAAGAAAAATAACTGTAATACGTCGAGGAAAGGAAATTTAGTTTGATGAAAAGCGAACTGGTGCAGACAGGTACTCGAGAATAAGTGAAATCGCGAGAATCAGAGATAGAGAGACTTTGGTATCTAGGTAGCTCCCTTACACGCGTGTGGGCTTAGGAAAGCATCCGCGTCGATTGCTGACGATTCGTGGTATTCACGGCGATTATCGTCTTCCTGCTATTACGGTACAAAGACCCTGTCCCGAGCGATATCCGGAGGCTGACGGAGGGGCTGCTACGAGATAGAGAGAGAGAGAGAGAGAGAGACAGAGAGAGAGAGAGAGAAAGAGAAAGAGAGAGAGATAGAGACAGAGAGAGAGAGAGAGAGAGAAAGAGAGAATGAAATAGACAGCAGCGACGAGCTCGCGAAAGGAAGAAGAAAATCGCGATGATCGGCCGAGAGATGGTGATACGAGTGGCCTTCGATCTCAAACATAAGAGTACAAAGAAAAGAAGAAGAAAGAAGAGGAAGGATCAAGCGAGTACCGTGATTCCTCTCAAGTGGCAGCTCGTGTGGTCTCTCTTTCTTTCTCTTTCTCTCTCCCACCAAAGAAACTAAAGAATCTCTTTGATACACTACGACGCGATGATTATTGCTTTGCGGACCAACTCGATATTACCATCAAGAAGAAACACGATACCTCGTACGAATGTTTACGCAAGTACCGTAGCCCTGCCGTGATTCGATGGCACTTGACCCGAATAGCGAACAAAGTCTTCGACTTAGAGAAAAAGTCTGCGCATCGCAGGACAACAAGTGCAATTTCTTCGAGCAATCGTTTCTACCCAGCAAGCTTCGCCAGAAACATCTTCTTAGACTCTTACCTGCCATGTAAAAGGACTCTCTGTTTCACCGATTCCCTATTTATTTAACTCTCTTCGTTTCCTTTAGCAAGTGTATCGAATGCTTTTGCTACCTTGGTTTTCTTTCGCCAACTACCAAATACTCAAACTTGCACGGTAATACCAGTGTATCCCATAGAAAGATATAGGTACTTTCTATGTCTTACGTCCCTTTCTTCGTTTTTCTTTCCGTAGTCGTTCGTGTCTTCTTCGTTTATTTTCTGTCTCTAAAAGCAACGAAAGAATACACATAAGGACTCTCTTCCTTTTCATATACCAAGCTTTCCAAGAGTAGATACTATCATCGAGTTGTCATAAGTTGATACGTCGTCCTCCCTTTATTCTCTTTCGTTCTCCTTCTAGTCTTACTCTCATGCTTACGCTGGCATAAGCAGAAGCAACTCTAGTAACGTTTCGCGTTCTTGCCCGAGGCTGTTACTTGAAGGTTTGCGGATAAAACGAGCCTGGAGCAGCCTTCAAGACTCTCCAAAGAACCTTTCTTTCTCTTTCATTTTCGTCGATTCCTTTTCTTTTTTTTTTCCATATCATACAAATTCTTCTTTCTATTTTTTTCTTCCAAACGAAGCTTCAGAAAGAAAAAATAGTTACGCGAGTCTTTGAAACGCGACCGTCCCGTTTTATTCTCTTTGCGTTACATACGTCAACGATGGCTTTATTTTTTCTAAAGGAAAAACTTGAAGAGACGGCCGGAAACGAAAGCGAAAAAAAAGTAAAAATTTTTACGTTCATAATATTTAAAATAATCTAAATTGTCTCGTTAATCAATTATATGCTCGAATCTCTTATCGGAAGAAATCGATCAAGAAAGAATAATCTTCTGAAGCGGAGAGACACGCGATCGACGATAGCAAGGATAGCAGCTATAGATAGAGAGAGAGAGAAAGAGAGAGAGAGAGAGAGAGAGAGAGAGAGAGAGAGAAAGAGAGAGAAAGCGAAAAAGAGAAAGAAAACTTCGCTGCTTTATCGTTGGCCTCTTGTAAAAATCAAGTAAGAGCCTATCGTTACATCTTCGGTCATTACTTAAGCTTAAGACGAACCGGTTTACGAGGTATATCATCTTGCAGAGTTTCATCTCCTGTCCATCTAGGAGGCAAGTCTGAAGAGAGAAATAAAGAGAAAGAGAGGGTATACGCTCCTTGTCTAGCCAATAACGCGACGGTGACAAGACCCCTCGTTGCTTCTTCATCCGACCGGTCGTACGGAGAGGGAAGTATCCACTTGTCTTGTCACCCCAGTATTAGCCGACATCGTTTCACTATATCGTTCGCACGAAAATAAACAATCGTTCGTTCGTTCGTTCGTTCGTTCATTCGTTCGTTCGTTCTCCCGCGAGAAAATAAATCTACTCTTTTTCTCTTCTTTCTTCGATCGCCTTTTATCTCAACTTTCTTCGAAATATCCGTGAGACGAATGTGTTGAAAAAATGTTCTGGAAAAAAAATGAATAGAAAAGTGCAAAATATCGGCTTTAAACACCTTTTCTAGTCACGAGAAATGAAGGCAATATAGGGAGGCGTTCTAGATTAAGTGGCTCGCGTCATGTAATAACATAGTTATTCCTTGCAACAGCTGTTGCAACTCGAACGTCATCGCTGCCTTTTTTCTTTTTCTCCTTCTTCCTTCTTCCCTTTTGACCAACACGGACCTTCTTCAGACATCTCTTGTTACTTCTCGAGCATATTAAGTTGTCAATCCGTTCATTCTCCCCGTCTTGAGATCCATAATCCCCTTGGTGGAACGACGCACGAGATATTCACTCGCGTTTTATGGCTCGTTGACTTTCAAGAGAGGGATAAAATTAAGAGGTTATTGATACGCGTAGGAGAGAAGACCGTCGTAAAATTACTTTGCGCCATTTTAAAACAAAGTTAAAACCCGTAAGCATATCTATTTAAGGCGTTAAGCAAAATAACGATTTTGCGAGGAATACAGTTCGTTAAAAATTCCTGCTTCGCGTGTTAAAGCATTGAAACGCGAATTCTATTTTTAGCGCGAACCTTTAACGGACTTCTCTTCTTTCTAAATTCGCTTGACCCATTATTCGAGAGTCTTCACGTAGTTCTTGGTGTACGAGCGAGGAATCGAGCCCGAGCGACCAAGGCCACTGACCATTAACTTTCAGTCCTTTTCCTTATCCCACCCTACCATCTACCACCTGTACGCTGTTCCTTTCATGTTTTCCTCCCTCGGTCGTTTCCTTGCGCTTGCGAAGTAATAAGTAGTATAAACTTGAAAAGGAGGGCTCTTTTTGTAGACGGACAACAATGACTCGTTAATATTTTCGAAACTGTCATTACGATAGTACTTAAGATAACATCAAGATGGAGGCTAATGAAAGGCTTGAAGGTATCCATTATGCTCACGAAGAAAATAGAAAATTTCAATAGAGATTTATCATGCGGCAACCTAAAAAGAAAATTAATAACGATTACGCATACATCATGTTCAATTATCATTCTACCACATCCGCATCAATGAAAAGTATAACAGCGATCTTGTTAGCTGACGAAATTAATCACCGTCCACAAATTGACGACAACTCACGAATACCTGCTTTTGAAGACAACTGATGGTTCTTTCATGGTATTCAAAGGGGCATCGCTTGGTTCTTTCTTCCGGGAGCATAGCTGGAGATTCGCGTGGAAAACGTTTTGCGATTTCCATTAATGGAAAATTAATACGTCGCGTTGAACGCATATCTTTCGTCGGCATATCGTCATGAATACAAAGTCACGAGTTTGGTGCGAGTAGAGAAGGGGAAGCTGGCCCACGATGAGAGCAAACAAGAGAGAAAGAGAAGGGTGACAGTAGTACGGGAGCAAGAGACGACGACGAGTTTTGCCGAGTGCGTTGGGAGGTATACGGTAACGAACGAGTCTTTTCTGCCGAGCGGAATACAAACTGCGCATTGACTGCCCTCCTCCCTCGTACAAAACGTGCAGCCCTCTCTCTTTCGTAGGAGAGAGAGAGAGAGAGAGAGAGAGAGAGAGAGACTGCACGTGCAGACACATTCGCAGGGCTGGATTCCGATTCGCCCCCGAAATGAGAGGCTGTTTTAGAGCTGTGGAACGTGTCCGTCGACCCATGCCTATCCCTTCACCCTTCTCTTACTCTCCTATTCGTTCTTTCATTTTTGTATCCGTTTGTCTTTCTCTTCTTTTTGTTCGAGCATAAAATCGATAGACTATCAATGCTCGTTATCGTTCGAATCCCCGAAATAATTGTCTTGAGTTCGAAGCCCTTTTATCTTTGCTCACCAGGAACGGACGTAGCGAATTGTAAAGGTTTGAATTAGCGATTGGATCGATCGATCTATTCGTTAGAGTCACGATTTATTGGAAAATCGACGATTTTTCATTTTTTTTCACCTATCGTGATTTATCTCATCGACGAAACCGGGAAAAATGTTGCGACTGCTGATGCCGGAATTCGGTACTTCCGATGATAATTCTCTTTACACTGTCCCAACGCATTTATATTTCATTCCTTTTTATTTTATATATATTTTTTTTTGCTTTTTTATTATTTTTTTTTTTTTGCGACAACACGTTTTTACATACGACGCCAGCTTGCCTTCCGTACAAACATGCTGTGAGAGTTTATTTGATTTTCCACGTTTCAGATCGATTTTCTCGAAATAGAATCGACGTCGGGTTGTCTGTTATCGTTTCCGCAGTATGAGTCGTACGTCAAAATAGTTAATGGGAACAAAGATTAAGTATGCACATCCGTTATCCCGGAGATGTGTTTGGCGCTCGAATTGGAATCATTATTTTCCGCGTTGAAATTAAATCAATTGGGTTCGTCTAAATCGATCACACTTTCTTTAGCGTGAACTTCCTTATATGAAATCTCATCGAGCAGCTCTCGAAATAGTTGCGGACGAATAAGCGCGAGAGAGAGAACACCTTAATGCGGAATTTAGCTGCGATCGATCGACCTATTCGCGGAGGAGTCGGGGCACCGAAAACGAAGAGTTTTTATAAACTGACAAGTAAACGTATAACGAGTTAAAAGTTAAAGGGTTGAAAACATTACCGAACTGTTCGAGTATGTTGTTAATCATGTATGCATTTCGCTACGATCCGATACAACGAAGTAATGATTCGCAGGTGTGATTCAGAACAAAAGATTCGGAAGAAGAAATTTTTCAATGAAGTAGAACGATAACAAAGTCGTTAATAACAAAGTTGTACGAATAAACTACGACTTCGTTAACGCGTCTTCTTTTTATCGTTGAAAAAGAAAGCTGAAGTTAGCGTTTGATTACTGACAAAAGTGGCAAGTAGGAATGAAGCGGAATAACTCGTACGAACTGGTTGGAAATGATTTCCGCAAATTACACCTCGAGCGGAAGGAACAAAAAGGAGTTGTATCGCGGTTAGTTTCTTCGGAGATTCGCCTACGCGGTCCATAGAGCACGGATCCTAGCTCGGAGTGGCTCGGAAACGAGGTGGAGACTGTCGGTGTCCCGACTGCGCCTGTTTCCTGGCGGAAACGCGACATAATGCGGACTCATACCGCACCCCAACGATGACCAACGTGCCGTGAAGAGAGCATCGGCCGTGATGACTTTTTAACCACAACGATAGAAACTTCACCCCTCGATACACCATTGCGTCACCGTGGCTCTCAACGATCATTTTTTATTGCTTCGGCAATTAGATTTTAATAAACACTCTCGAGTTATGGATTCGAACGAGTGTCTCATAAGATCTTCCCATTTCATTGGTCTTTATGGAGATGGGTACTACATATGAGACGATCGCCCAACGATCCAACTCAATTCAAGGAATATTGAACATCGAAATGCACCATCGAATGGGTTATATTTCTATTTCTTGATCTTTATGAAATTCCGTTTGCCTGAGACGCGAGGATTTTCCCCGAAGATCGTCAAAATCGATAGAATAAGTGAAAATTATGAAAAATATCTGAGGTTGTAGATTCGAATCGAACCGATTCGAAAAGCTCACGCTTACCGATCACTTTTCCAAAGAACATTACGCTTATCTCAGCGGCGAGCTGAATGAAATTTATGAAACATTTCACCGCTCTTAAAATCCACGATATGCGTGCTAAAAGACAGTAAATTCCGGTGATTCGTCCGTGTAAGTTCTTAAGTGGACGCGGTCACGCTGAGAGATAAGGAAGGAAGCTCTTTTGAACGAGTGGAAAAAACGAAATGAAAAATATCGTATCTCTGTCCTCACTTGTTTCTTTTCGATCGACAAATATCACTATGACCGAAGAAAGGCAAGGAGATAGGTTCTACGAAACGATTCGAGGGAATTTGGGACGACAGCGGATTGGAATGCGGCGCGTGCGTCTTCGAAAGAGCCCAACTACAAAATGTTTTCCGTTCCCAAGTGTCAAAGACGCGCTTTCTCTTTTTCCAACTTCGAATCTTGTAACTTACAGCAACGTATTTATGCGCCGACGATAACGAACTAGTAGATACATTCTTTTTGTTGGATAATCGATGTCGAGATCATTATGCTACAATATGTCTCTCTTCTCATCGACAAAACGGTGGAACATCGTTACGTGTTAGTGCCTCTGTAAATAACTTCCCATTCAATGTACATCTGTCTCTCTCTCTCTCTCTCTCTTTATGGGAAATTGATTGTGCGAATGAAATTAGTAGAAAACGAGAACCTATACGTAAAACGGTGTTGATATTCCGCTTTGAGTTTTATTCCAGATTCTTTCTTGTGGTTCCTTTTTTTTTTCATATATCCAGCTGTAACATCATATCAGTTCTGATGGATGAGAACAAATACGGATTACTTTTCCAATAATGCCTGGAGTATTCTTTCCCACAAGTTTCTCTTTTCGATCCGATCGAATATCATATTGGATATAGCCTTAATTCGATTACAGAGAATAATCTTGCGTAGTATGACGTTCGATCTTTAAAAAAAGATATCGAAAGTAAGATGGCTTAGTGAACAGACCGAAATGAGGAATGGATAACTTCGGTTTCCACTTGGTCGACTGGAAAACTATGTCCGACGTTCATCGTTGGCACGTGCCCGAAGCCATTAATGGATGTTGAAGTTTTCTTTTTTTTACTGGTATATGAAATAGGGATACGAGTCGATAAGTTTTGATTGCACAGCTGTCCGAACTGTTTTCTAACCGAGGTACGATGTTTCAGGTTTGACTGACGTTAAATTGCATATTCATCGATCTTTCTAAAACCATTTATGATAATGAAGATTCAGTTTCTTCTCGTGCCATTATCGAGACTCGTTGAAAAACAAGGATATGTTAAGAGACTAAGAAAATTAAATTTCCAATCGATTTCCCGTGATCGTCCAGCTTCCTATCAGCCCCCCTATGGTTTTCTCTCTAGGGTGGACATCACGAGGATGTCAGGACGGTCGATTCAGCATCGCATCGCGTCGAACGTACAACATACGCAGATACGTTCATACGGTGTAGGTACGTTCCAGGATGTAGTCCATAATCGCTTCCTCCGTCGGCGATTGGGCGGTAGCAAAGAGGGGTCGCCGACGTGCAGAGAGAGAGAGAGAGAGAGAGAGAGAGAGAGAGAGAGAGAGAGAGAGAGAGCACGCGAGCATATATCCGTCGAGCTAGTATTTCGATTCGATCGATCGATCTCAGTCGATTATGAAGTCCTTCGTAAACGTGTTTGTGCGTACGCTTAGGAACACCCCTAGCGATGTGTGTTAGCGTCGAGTTCTCCTATTAAAATTCCCCTTTCGTAGGTAGGCGGAAGAGAGGTTCGTTCGAATCGACAAGCGGCGATCTACTAATTGATAGTCGCGAAGGATGCCGGTCAGGAATTAAGCTGTCACGCTGGACGGACCGCTCAATTTGTCGGAGTTTCGATGGCCGACAGTGAACGTAAAACTTGGCGACACTCGACACGAGCCTATCGAACATCCCGTTTTCTTTCTCTCTCTCTCTCTTCCGCGACAACCGGTCGAGTACGTAGCCCTTTCGAGTTTTGGAGATCGCGACGCAGAAGTTTCGAAGTCCTGTTCGTGCTCACAAGCGTGTAATCCGAGTGGATAATGGGCAGCGTGGAAAAAACGGACAAGGAGGAAAAAAGGAGCCTGGAGAGCGGTGGCTGTGGCAATGCTTGTGTCTGATGGTGGTGCAAGAGAGAGAAAGAGAGAGGACGAACGTGCGGAGGCGGCATGAAGGTGGTGGGGTCTGAGAACGTGTATGGTGGGGGGCAGTGGGGGCGAATCAGTGCGAATGGAAGTGGACGTTAGGTCGAGCGATCGTCCTCCACGCGCGTCCGCCGCCGGTCGGCGGTGGATGAGTCGGTGGCTAGAGACCACGAAGACGGCCGAGCGCAGGCGAGCGCGCGCGAACCGACGAACCCTCGGCCCTCAACGGAGCGTCGCCCCACCACATCCAGTCGTACTGCGAATGCCACACCGTGAGCTTCGTATTCGCGCCATTCCCGAGTTACTTTTTCCCCGAACGCGACTCTTCGGCTTTCTTCAACGAAGAAAAAGAAAAAGAGAAAGAGAAAGATCGAGAGAGAGAGAGAGAGAGAGAGAAAGAGAGAGAGAGAGAGAGAGGTTTCTTTTTATTTCGGAAACAAGAAAACGCAAGTTCCTTGGACGCGCGCGTTTCGCACGCTAGAAAGTTTGTATTTCGCGGGAGAGTTGCTACAGCCCGATAGTCCGAATCGTTGCAAGGAAAGGAGAGACTTGTTGTTGGAAACGTGTAACGCGATAGTTAGTCCGAGTAGGTGCTCGATCGCACGTTCGATTAGACGCGAGTGGGATCGATCGATCGAAGAAAAAGATATATATATATATATATATATATACATACGCATATATATATACATATATCTTGTACATATACGCGTATAGAAAGAAAAGATCTCGAGTAACGCTAGGAAAAGCATGCTGCGTGCTTCCAACCGGACAATGCCGGCGTGGAATCGCTCGTAGAGAGAAAGATCGATTGGTAGTCGATTATGAGGCGCGCCTGAAGTCTTCGAATCGGTGGAGAATCTTGAGGAGGTGGAGAAGATGGAGTCCTCGGGACTCGTCACCGAGTGGTCCTCTTTGCCGAACGCGTCCAGGGAAAAGAAGGAACGTAATCGTGCGAACGACGACGTGATCGCGTCGACGCCGATCGTCCCGACGATGACGATGAACTTCCGTAAGGAGTCCTGTATAAATTGGATGATGTGCGCCCTCTGTCTCGCGAGTCTCGCCGTGTCAGGGATCCTGACGTATCGCGAGATGCGCTTGGAGTCGAGGATCGGGAGTCTGGAGGCCCGATGCAGGATCCAGGAGACGCCGGACGTCCTCGTGCAGAGGCTCAGGAGGGAGCTGCGCGAAGAGTTTGAGCAACACAGGCTCGCACCCGCGAGTGCTACCTCGGCGGCACTCTTCAGGATCAAACGCGACGTCGCCGAGTGCAATTGTCCACCAGGTGCGTTTCCTCTTCCTCTTTAGTATAGCGGATGATGCCAGCTGAACCAATTCGTTCCTCTTTCCTTTCTCAGAATCGAACGAGGATACTAATCGTCTAAGTACTAATCCTCAAAGAGGACAATATTCCGCGACTGTTGCAAATAATAACGCGTCCTTTGTCGAGCGAAAAATCTTAACGATTTCATACATCGCAAGTTTCTATCCGAGAGAAAAAAGTACCTTATCTCGGCAGCAATACCTCTGCGAGAAGATAAAAGTCTCGGTCTTGTAGCGTCTTCCATTTTTACGAACAAAGAGCTCTGGAAACAGCGTGAATTTCGATCCGAAAAGATTACTTCCTTTGTCGTTTCGCGATGTAAGAAGGAATCGATCGTACATATCGGCGATTCTTCAGATTGAAAAGGGCAAACGTGTAGGCGAATCTCTCCTTTGTGTTATGTAAAAGGAACTCGTGATTGCTTCGCGAAAGTCCTAAGAAAGGAATGCGAATAATTCTAGAGAATATTTCCGGATAGCTTTCACGTGGAAAATTTCAAACTGGAAACGATATCGCGTTCCGTGTTATTCGGAGTAAAATAAGAGCGAGAACGTTTCATAAAAGTCGTATTAAAATTGTCCTCCCGGCGAAGAGCACGGCGAGGATCGCATCGTGAACTTTCGAATTCGTTGGCGTTTTCTTTGCCGACGGAATAATCGACGATTCTCCGCAATTTCCGGCGTTAATAGTCGCTCCGTTTTATCGGCTCCTCCGGATCCTTGCTTTCTGTCCGGCGACTGGGACTAATCGATGACTTCTCTTTCTCTCTTTCTCTTTCTCTCTCTTTACCCTCCGGCTTATCGCGGGAAAATTTGTACGGCGAGGAAAAATAATGTGCCTTTGATAAAAAGACAACGGTTTCTTTTTGTAACCCGTCGAGCTTGAAACAAAGGAGAGACGCGTGTTTACTTAGGACGGATCCTTCGAGTAGAGTAGAAGAAAGAGAGAAATCGTCGTGAAACTCGAACTCCGCTGACGGAATTTACGAGCCATAGATGTATCTTCGAGCGTGCGTTATTTTTCCTGAGGAAACCGCTGAGAGATTTAATTTCTTTCTTTTATTTCCACTTTCGATAAAATCTTATCCGAGTGCACCGTAAAAGTTGCGCGTTGTTCGAGACGAAGGAAAACTTTTGCGGAAAAGCCGGACGACTCGAATTTCTAGATCTGAAATGAAATCGAAATCAAACGATTTACAAATATAGTTTTCATACAACTTTCTATTTTCGTCTAACTAATAACCAGAGTTCTATGCGCAGCTTTCACATTATGCAACGAAAAGTTCGTTTCGATATTCGCGAGTTTTGCCGAACTTTTGTCAGGGAGAAAACACCGTAGGTGAGACGTGCTGAAAAATGGGAGTAAAAAAGAAAAGGGTTAATAGAAGCGGCCGAGCATTTACTTCGACGTAATCCAAGGTGTGCGAGGAACGATGTGCTAAAGAAAAAAAGGGAAGAAAGTTCGCAGAGCTCGTTCGCGTTGCTCGGTTCGACGGCTTCCGTGTTCTTTCTTCTCGCCCGCACCAACCCCTATCTCAGTGAGTTTTTTTGTTGCCCGCTCCTCTTATCGCCGTACTACCTCTCACCCTCCTTCTCTTTTCTCTCCTTTTCTCTCATCTCCCCGTAGGACAACAAAGGAAAAAAAGAGAGAAAGAGAGAGAGAGAGAGAACCGAGCACGGCTCCTGACTCGCGGCATCCCGAAATTGAGACGTGCTGGCTGACGCACGAGCATCATAAATCTTTTCCTCCCTCGTAGGAAGCTCGTATCTATTCTCTCTCTCTCTCTCTCTCTCTCTCTCCTTCGCGTCGACCTCCCTCTTCCTGTTATGTAGCTCTTCCGCTTCTCTCGCACTGTCCTCTGGAGCGAACGTTAACGACGAGTCAGCCGAGTATCCTATCTATATACCCTCTATACCGTCGATAACCGTGCGTTGTATGTCCACTCGCATTCTATTCTTTCGAGGTAACCACCACAACAATGACTCGGTTCCTCTATCGAGGGAGGAGTGTATTTAGGGAAGGCTAAATCTGATTAAAGGACGTGTTAAGAAGATAAATTGGCTCCAATTTCTTCTTCTTTTTTCTTTCTCACCAAAAGTATCGAGTCGGGGGTCTATCGATTGACCGCTTAAAGAGACAATGCGGTTTTCCTTCTCGGAACTCGCGGTGAAAGTAATTCGGTGCTGCTGAAGCGAAAAGAGATTCGTAAATAATTGGGAGTGCAATTGTGATATTTTTTAAATAAAACAACGACGCTCCATTCTTATCAATTCGGTATCCGCTCAAATAATTAATGATATCAAAAAACGTATATTTATTATTCAGTCATCCGTAGCTAACACGTTCCTTTCGGACTAAGAGACCTGTCAGATGCAGTGCGACGCGTTTCACGAAACGTTTTGTCGTCGATATAAGACAGCTCGTACAATTTATCGAATCCTATACAGCGTATATACACCATATATATATACCATATATATATATATATATATATGGTAGTCGTCGATGAGAATAAAGCGAGTTCTCTGACGAAATATCTTGTCCGTCGAAGTGCACGCGCGTGAATAGCATCGCAATGGCATGCCTAAAGGAAGAAAGAAGGCGCGAGAGAAAGAGAAAGAGGGTGGTCGACTTTGGTTCACACGGACAAAGCTTACCCTGGCTATATTGAGGATTTCGATCTCAAAGAATACCTTGTTCATCGTGCATTGGCCTTTTCTAGATCATCACACGTGACATTGCAGCATCCCTCAACTAAGGGTTCTATTTTTAGAAGCCCCTCGAATCTAGTTTACAGAAAAGAAATCTATGTTTATTGGGTCAATTACTATAAAAAAAAAAAAAAAAAACAAACAAAGACAATTAACATCATTTTTATTCAATCACTATTCGGTACAAGTACGATGGGACCCAACGTCAAAGAACCTTCGTAACAATTTCGGCAGGATAATAATAAAAGTAATAAAAAAGAAAGTTGGGATGCGAGATAGATTCAGGATCGATCGACGTCACGCATCGTCGATCTTTCCGCGTCAAAGGAAATTTATGAACGCTGTAAACTCTTTGCCGTGCAGACGTACGCCTGCTTCCTCCTACTACTTTCCTTGGAGTATCGGTTTGCCCTTCTTTCTCTCTCTCTCTCTCTGTCTCTCTCTCGCTCGTTCGTACCGAAACCAAATTACTGCCTATTGCAGGTCCCTATAACCGTGACAAAGAGAGAGAGAGAGAGAAGGATGGAAAGGGTGATGCATTGTCTTGCCATGCACATACCAACGTGTGTACGGGTTTCTAACTACGAATATATCCGTAGTTAGAAACGGGCCATGCTAAACTTTCCTCCTCACGAAACTCGCATCGCGACAGTTTCTCCTTAGAGAGGGTGTGAGAGAGAAAAGGAAGGAGTGCGCGCATTGAGAGACGTCACAAAGTGAAATTCGCATTTTCCGAGCGGAAAACTTCTTTACGAAGGGAAGGTGCGATTTACGATTGGTGCACGTGCGTCTGGATTTCGTCTAACGTGCAGCTGCAGCAAGTTTTTGCTCTCGACAAGCGGTGTAATTTTTTTTTTCTCACGGTCGTATGGTCACGACTTCTCTCGCAGGCTATTCCTCGAGGAATGGCCGTCTCTAACTTTTTTTCTTCCCTTCTCCTCTTTTTTTCTCTATTTCCTTTTCTCAGCATCCCCGCTTGACCGCCATAATCGTCCGATATTGCTACTGATCTCGAGCTTGAAAAGTATCTCTCGAGCTTGACGTCGCTTCAATTTCGTCGGTTTCCTAACGAGAAAGTAAAACTTTCGATTATCTTAACTCGAACAAGATGAATTTCTGAGGATCTTTCCCATTATTTTATCGAGTCTAACGCTATTGCCGCGAGTATGAAGAACCGACCGAGCCTCGGCGTCGAGAGAAAGTCATTTACGACAATTTCATTCGCGCGAATCAAAGGAATGTTCGAAAGGCCACCTTCCGAGATAGAGAGAAAGGGAAAGGGAAAAGGTCCAGAGGGAGAGATAAGGGAAAGGGCGAAAGGGACGAAGAGGAGTAGAGAAACACTTGGCTCGGAAGTCGTTGAATTTGCATGAATCGCAGTCGGTCGTTACGTTTCAATGCCCCTCTGCCTTCCGCTCGCTTAAATATCGTTTAATTAGTCGAAGCGAGTCACGGTGACTGTATTCGCGCTCGCGTACCACGAGTTTCTGTGGTTTGCTCGCGAATGTAAGTGCCTCTGTTCGTTCGTGTCATACGTGTTACGTTCCGAACTCTCTCAGATATACACTAACACGCGGACACGCGTATTTACATACAAGTACACCGATGATAAAACTCCAAAGCAAAGGAGGAGTAACGTTCCGATAAAGGGAATCGCTGACCCGTTTTCCCCCTTTCTTTTTCGATTTCCTTCCCCTTTCACTTTGCCTCTGTGCCTTTCCCAGTGGAACCGAGAGGGATTTGAGTTACGTCTACCGTTACGTTCGCCATTGCGATTAAAACGTGCGTATGAATTTTAATGATCGTATACGGGAATACTTGGGCGTTTCATTCTTTCAATTGGATAAACGAAGGCAGTAGCGTTTCGGATCAACGGATGTCGGAGAAAGATGTACAAAGAGACGGACAACGTAATAATCTCTGAAACGCATTAGTCGAGCCCGTCGGATCAACAAATTCGAGGTCAATGAAAACTAATCCGAATTCAGCAGGTTGGCATAAAATTACATGCCGGCGAACGTAGGGCCCTCGATAACGCGAGCCAACCGATTTATATTTCGAACGAGCAAAAGCCATGCAATTAAAGCATATAATGAAGCACGTTTACCGGCTTTCTGTCGACTCATTAATCTCACATTCGACGGAACTTTCAACGTCGCGGTAATATCGCGGCTGCTGCGAGCGTCAAGTGGTGGTCGTGGTGGGGCCAAGAGCTCGGATACAAAGAGGCGAAAGGTATTTTCAACGCTCGTTTTGCTACGAATAAAACGTTACTTCGCGCTAGTCTCGTCGTTCTCAGATACGCAAGTGTTCTTCGGTGTTGTGAAACTTATACATTTAAGTACGTACCTATACCTCCTCTATGTCTCGCGTCCATCGAAAGTTCTTTCTTTTCTCCTCGACGTACGAGAAGAGAGGGTACTCTAGAGTTCTATTATGGTTATTAAGTGTACGAACTCGAATATACAAGACTCTTGAGGAAAGAGAACGTTGGAAGTCGGAGAATTATCTTCGAACACGTCGTCGTCGTCGTCGTCGTCGTCGTTGTTCGTAAGACGATGTAAAGAGAATCCTAGGACGTTTTCGAGATACCCTTCTCCACTGTAGAAGCCCGAGGGCATAACTGTCGGCAGTACGAGATAGGACGGCAAGGAAGGAGAATGGAACGTACGATCTTGGTTCGGTCTTCTTCTGCGCTAGGTACGCGCGATCATCGAGGTCCACTGGAGCGTGCAGGAGTCACGATCGTTGCCGATGCGTCGATGCTCATCGCCGGTGAAGTCGATCGACCGATTCGATCTTTGCCTCGCACCAGAGATTCCTTTCATTCCACGACTTCCTCCCCTTATTCCTCTTTTTCTTCTTCCACCATTCGACTTCTATCGAAACGCGTTCTCCGTTTTTCTGGATCGGATCGTTACACAAGCCGGCCGTCCTCGTTATCGGCTCTTTCACGGTCGTTACGAGAGAAGAACCAAATTAGAATGCTGCTCTCGGTGATCCAAGAGAATTTTATGTGTCCGCCGATTTGCGTCACTCCCACGATTCGAACTCCTACGCGAACTTTATTCTGATTGCTCGCCGCATGTGCTACTCTCGGCAGTAACAATTTTCAAAGTTTTCTCCATTTGTACCAGGATCTTCTTGTTATCTTTCAGCGCGCTTTAACGCGCGCTAGTACGACCATTTAGGGATATTGCGGAAGAGAATATATTCCAGGAGTTAATATCGCTGATTATTCGCTTGTCCTCGTAAAAAAAAAAAGAAAAAGAAAAAGATCTCTTCGTACTTGGAGAAAGAGAGAGAGAGAGATAATGTTACTTTTCCATACTCTGGAAAATTGTTCTCTGACGTACGTGCAAAAGAGAAGTAGGTGCATGTGTCGCATCCACGAGATAATAACATTGAACGCGTCTTTCTACCTTTCTTTCATTTCTATCAACGAGAATTATTTTTATTCCTGACAATGTCTACCGCTCCGTAGTTTCCAAGAGAGAGGGAGAGAGAGAGAGACAGAGTGATACGAGTCGTTCTAGCTCACGATTAGCATGCTCGACCTTTTCTCCTCGTCTCTCTACCTCTCTCTTTCTGGTGTGACTTTGGTCATACATCAATGTACCGTCCGATGGAATATGTTTGGTATCTACATAGCAGATAGCCGTGCGGCCTCCTGCATGCCGTCGCCGACGTCGCTCGACGGACCGCAACGTTTACGCGATGCATGCTCAGAATTTAGCATACTACGCGTGTACACGTTCTATCTATGCTACACGCGAGAGACCTTTCAACGGCAACGAGCCGGCTACACGTACGACCCACGTAAATATACGCCTGTACGTAGAACGTCGTCTCTCGAGCAGCCCAATGCTCCGTGATATATATACGTATTAAGACTCACCGAGCTTTGACGTTTCATGAATTAAACGGGGCTCTCACGAAACGTATATATCCGCGATATAGACTCTATATACGGACACGACCTCGCGATTATTTCGAGATAACAGCACCGATTGAAAGCGATTACCAAGCTCTACTATTCGCCTCTCTCGATGCGATAATTAAGACGAGTTACTTACTTTCCACTTCAACGAGAGATCTCTTTCATGTTGGGTAAGATCGTATCGTGAAATATCACGGTAGTCGTACGACCACTCGATAAAATATGTCGATCTTTTCTCACGGACCGGAATTAGAACGAACGCAAAGTACGAAGGATCGAGTTTGATCGTTTTTGCGTTAGCGTTCGATCGCATCGTGTAGTTGCTTGCAACTGTTGGAGATGGAAACGGTATGTGGATGCAAAGGGTTACTCCTTTAGCATGCATACGCACTATACATATAAAGCCGTATATAGACAGTCATGCATATATATGTATATATACATATATATACACACACGTATACTCATACCTAAAGTTCTAACGATCCGAGTATATAGGCTTGTACGCGTTGTTAGAGGCTCCGAGAGGATGCACCTACAGGCAGGATCTCAGCAAAAGAGACAAAACGAGAGAGAGAAAGAGAGGCAGAAAGAGAGAGAATTCAAGTCCGTTGACGCGCTATCTCAAGTGGCGAAGATCCAAAGAACAAAGCCATAGTGCTGTCGCTTCTTCCGATTCAACCGCTCGAGAACGAATCGACGGCTGAGAGAAGTAAGAAGAGAGAAAGAGAAAAAGTCGATCCGCGGTTCCACCTTGCTGAGACCTTATCTGCATCTATCGTATTCTTTCCATCGCCTCGACGGCTCTATTGTGCGCTTTCTCTCTCCCTCTCTCTCCCTCTCTTTCTCTTTTACTAGTTGCTTTCGTACACTCCTCTTTACGGTACTCGCTTAGGCATAGAAATTTACTATCACGAGGCAACGTAAAATTTCGAAGAATATCCTTTCACGATATATAATGCCAGAGGTTCGATCATATTTCAACTCGTTTTACTGCCACTACTATCGATCTATTCAATTCTTCTCCTCATCAAGCTACGTTTACGAGAGCTGCGTTACGTTAAATACGTTCTCTTCTATTTGAATTATATGTACGAATTTGTATTTCATTTCTACAAGGACAATATAGGTAATCGTCAAAAGTCTTTGAAATTGTCTTCTACGTTATATAACTCTCGATACTCAGTAATTTTTGACATTACGAGTGAATAATCCACGACAAGTGTCGGATATCGTCCGAATTATTCCAACTTCGAGGTATTATCGTGGGAGCAAACTAATAACTAATTTGTACGATCCTCACTGACAAATGCGTTTCGTTTTAATGATGGTCATTACACGTGGGCCACGATAAACGGAGCAAAACGTACAATACGTTGTTACATTGGCGTTAAACGCGAAGTGCGTTGGGATCCGCGTTCGCGTTTTGATATCGCAGAAATAGAGTTTGAGAGCGTGTATACGTACATGTCTTTGTGTGTGTGTGTGTGTGTGTGTGTGTGTGTGTGTGTATCCGTATGTGTAATGACTGCCACGCGCGATGAATCATGTTCCGTGGACGCGTATCGGCTAAATGCAACTACCTGAGCATTGTTCGCCCACGCGGATCGTGCCTATCGACGCGTCGACGTGCGCCATAACGTGTTTAACTCACATAAAAAAGAAAAATCGTTTCTTCGATCGTCCCGTCGTTGAAAGGTTTCGATGATAGATATCGAGAAAGAGAAAGAGAGCAACTCGATCGCACGAACGTACGGGTATCAAGAGTTACGAACGATTAAAAATTACCCTACGGTCCATTACCGTGGCAAGATACGATTCGATTTCAATTCTCAAACGACGTCGAAGGATCCGTTCTTTATTCTCCGATGAACACTAACGTGAAAGTACGAGCAGCGAGAGTATCCGTCGTAACGCTATCAACGAGTCATCCGTCAACTCCGATCAAAATCGAGATAGGAAGAGCAACGAGTCGATTCGCGAGCGTAGAAACGTGACGTGTCGATAAAACGCGCCCTGGTAACATCGTCGATACTAATTATACCTTGTCCATAACACACACATACATATGTATATACATAGATGCAGACATAGTCGATCGGCCGACGAAATTTTTGATTAATCCCACATGTCCGGCGAGGAGAAACGGCTCGAACGAAAATCCACTCACCCTTCCTATCTCTCTCATCTCTCTCTCTCTCTCTCTCTCTCTTTCTCTTTCTCTCTCATATCTCTTCTATCTCTCTCCGATTCGCTAGGCATCGAGTTATCTCTCGTGGATTCGCCATTTCGCGATGGAAAATTGCCTTTCTCGTAGGACGCGCAGAAAACACATTTTCGCGCTCGCCGGAGATGAGCTTAACGCGATTAATAGCGGTGACGAAAACGGCTAGGTGAATCCATGTGTCGAGACAGGATAGCTATGCTCTTATGTCGGACACGACATAACTATTTCTAACCGATCGTACGTGTGTTTGTATGTCCATGTGGGACGCGTATATGCGCGCGAGCGTGCTTTAGGGGGGGGTAATTCACTTTGCGGAAGCTGAAGGGTAAGTACCTATATCCGGTAGAATGGTTCTGGGATTCGAGTGGCGCCAGAGACTCTCTTTATCTTTCTCCTTCTCGCTCGTGCTACTCGGAAAGAGAAAGAGAGAGAGGAGAGAGAGAGAGATAGACCGTTCTCGTCTCTAAAACTTACCATCGCTCGTCTGCTACCACTTCAGATTATATAAGCCTCTCTTATGCTCGAATGTTGTCCCAAATTGATGGCGTTGTGCTCGTCTCTTTACATCCGAAAACACTGACGATTGATCGCCGTGTTTCTTAAAGTCGACCGAGGAAAGCCTCGAGAGATATTTTAATTCGGCGTTACCATTTGCGACAGAAGCAATCGTTACGGAGTTAATTTTTACAATTTTCCTTCTTATTCGCTTCTTATTCGGCAGGAATTCGGATCCTAAGTTCGTCGATCTAGATGTTACTTCATAGGATGAATTAATCCGAGTTCTCAGGATTTCTAGTATCGCGAGATACCGGTTAGTCGAAAGCAAATCTCCTGCTTGGTCGCTTGTAAAACGAGAAATCTCGGTTGTGTAAGCTGCCATGTAAAAGGGTGAGAGAGTACACAGATCCCAAGAGTATATCAGCTTGTACATCTGATCGGCCGATAGTACTTGTTAGCTGATTATTTTAAATAGCTACGGGTAAAGATGCTCGAGAGGAAGGCAGATAGAACCTAAAATAAACGCGGGAACCAAAAACCATTCATGGATTAACCTTCTCGCTGTTCAACCTTCGCAACGACATTATTTCGTTGTTATCTAATAACGTGCGAACGAGATCGCGCCCGATAAAATTACCGTGTAATGATACCGCGGGTGGGTTGCACGCCTAAACGACGCGAAATGTATCGGTTCGACCACGAGATTAACGAGATAATTGAAATTGATTTTGAAAAGTGGCACCGTTCGCTCGTGACTTTTAACCGAGTTATTTCTGGGAAAAAGAAAAAAAAGAAAAAAAGAAAAAGAAAACAAAAATAAAACGCCTGGTACAGACACCGATCGGAAACGCTAAGTATGAGTAATTAGTAACCGAGCGAGTATCAGAAACTTAACGAGTCTATGAATTAGAATTAGATGAACTACAAGAATGTTATCTTTCTTACATATCATATTACATAGGAACAGCGTACTAAAGATAATATATTACATCGTCGTTGCTGAGCGTAGAATTTGTTTTTTCTCTGTTATCTTGTCTCGTATTTAACGATCCTCTTTAGCGGGCGCGTTATCGACGAAACGATTAACACGGTGTAACTATTCGTCGCTCTTCGGCGAAAGAGAAGATGATAGGGAAAAGGAGAAAGCAAGAGGGAACGATATCGTCGATTTTCCTCCAATTATTTCGACGTCTCCTACTAATTTTCCGTCCGGTACTTTGAACTCGGAGCAAGTAGGAAAAAAGGGAGAAAAGGAAAAAGGTTTCGGCGGGTTGGAAAAAGGGACGCGAAGTACAACGACGCTGAGAGGAACGGCACGTGTACGAGAGCGCATCGATCCACGTAGAAGGCGAGTAGTTACGCCCCGTTATCCCTGGGTTCGTCTTTAACGAGCTCTCATTATCGCTAGATTATCGTACAAGAGAATTTGACGTCGTAATGGGCAGCAATGAATCCATTGACAACGTCGACGAACTAATGACGCTCGTCATTCACCGGCAATCGCCGCGACGCCCTGTACGCATACGAAGATACATCGATGCGTCCTTTTAAACGTTCGACCGCCTCTCACTCCCATTGTCTTTTCATATCTTTCCCATTCGCGTCCTACGTGCGTTCGTTCCTACGTCGATGAGATCGAATGAAATTTTTAACGAGCACTACTTTGCGAATTTTACGAACTCGATACAACTTACGGGAATATTTCAAAACTCTTGTTACCAGGACGATGACTCACCGACGACTGATACGCGTACATACGTCTCAAGGACGTAGGCCGCGATCCGTCGGCACACAACTTGTTTATTGTTTTTGGTTCGACGCCTCGCTCTCGCCCTCGCCCTCGCCCTCCGTCAAGGTTAATACAGATATTTTCTTACAATACAGATATTTTGTTTTCTTCGATCGACGAATCGTTCCATTATTTACCTTACGTGTACGAAAGGCATTCACGTGGTTGGCGCGATACGAGAATCTCCTACCGTGTAGACACTCTACGCATAGTTGGCATTGTGATTTAACGCTTTGCCAAGCACGAGCACGAGAGAACGCGCACGTGTTTACGAGACCTGCTTCCTCCGTTGGTACGATACGTAATACGTTCGTGGAAACGAGACTTGTCCTGACGTTTGATATCGATAATTGGAGTTACATCTTCGGAGGAACGAGAAAACGTCGAACTCGATTTATAATGGCTCGCGATGTTTCTCCGGCGTAATTGGAAGAAACAACCGTCCGCTTTCTCTCTTTTTCAACTTCTGAAAGATTCAAGACTCCTGAAATCGTAATAAGAATCTCGTAATTATAAGGATGTACGATCCCAAAGAAGGAAGAAACAGGAAAATAAGTTAATACTCGCAGCAATGATGTACTACCGTCTAAACGTCGAGGATAATCTTGTCATGGAGCAGCATGTTACACGGATATAAAATATAACGAGGAGGGAAGCTTCCTCTAGATCTCTCGACTCGTCCAACATGCGAAAGGATAATATACTCGTTCTCGTATTACGCGATATGCACATGTTAGAATACATCATTATCCAAATAGATATTCTAAATATGATTCTTAGCGTATCAAGTTGGATTTATTATTCTTAGAAAAAAAGTTCCTCGAATTTATAAATAGTACGGGAGAATAACGCGGAATATTTTTATGGCCTTGCAAGCTCAACGTTCGTTCGAAGATTAACTATAAACGTGTAACACGCGGTATCCATTGTCATTCTCCGCTTTGTCATCCGTAAAAGCTCGCTCGATAAATCGTGAATGGCCCGACGCATTCAACGAGTTCTCGCGTTTCTATTTTTCTCACTTTTCTTCATTGAGATTTAGTATATATAATGTCGGTGACGTTACATTGCCCCGTGGCATCTAAATTTCGAAATAGAACTCTAGAAGAGGAGAGAACTCGTCCGTAACGCGCATAGAATCCGCGACTAGATGCGGCCCCGCGGCTGACTTCGAAACTGATATCGACTCGCGAAGCTTCCTCGAAACACGAGCCTCGTCTAATGGGATTTCGAAAGTGATGAGATACGACTCCTAGCTGCTTCTCTCTCGACTGCAGATCCTGTTATGAGGATCATACAAATATTATTGTTAATGGAAGTAGCGCTCACGGCGATATACGAGTTTGAATCCACACAATAGATCCTATTTCAACAAAGTCTCGACTTTCTCTTAATCGTCGATTCGTAACATTATCGTGAAATTAAAAGGTCATTGTAAAATGCCTCTCCGAGGAGAAAACTTTCGATATTTTCACCGACACCATTCTCCCTACGAACGAACGTGACTCATTTCGTGTCGTTTTTATGTCCGGGCTTACGATAAAAGTTAACGAAAATAATGACCTGTTTTTCCAATGAACCGTCAACGCTTTTATCTTTCTGGGCCACTGAAGATCGCGCTTACGTACTTTACCAGCACGCCAAAGATACCGATATCGGCCGTGAACGCGAGGACTTGGAGTTGACCGTCGAGTTTGGGGATTTACGATGAGAAAAATTAATGATCCGTCCGACTAAATATACCAGCGTTCTTTTTCTCGGGAGTTTCATTGCTCGTATTAATTCCACCGATTCGTCCCGGCTCGTCTAACACTCCAAAAATCCTACACGTATCGTTCTAGATTTATATACAAAGCTTACATTTTACGAGGATAGAAAGTCCTCGACTTACGACCTTCTCGTTGTTACGAAACCGTTCTAAATAATGAAATCATAATTTCTCTCTCTCTCTCTCTCTCCCTCTCCATCTCTTTTTTCTTTCGATAGACGGTATAAGCAAACGTAGGCAAAAGAGAGTTGTTTCCTTTCCATGACGACCTTAAAATGAACTCGACGAACGTAATCAAATAACGATCGTGTAATTACACGAGAGAGATAGAAAGAGAGAGATGGGAAAATTAGAAATTTGCGAGGTCGCTTTTCGGCTCGTCTCTGGCATTTCGTCAGGCACGACTCGAATTCACTTTTAATCCAGTAACGAGAGGGAGAAAAGGAGAGAAAGAGAGAAAGAGTCTGGATTCACCCTCTTCCTCGCTCTATTCGTCGCCCTTTCTGTCGCCAAACGCCAAGCTCGCCCTGCGGCTAATGTATGTAACGTCAGGCTCGTCGTTATGGCGCGAGAGGTCATTAGAAGGGTTAAGTGAGAAGAACTTTGCGAGCGTGTGTGCGTGTGTTATGTTACCAGCTAACATTGTCAGCTACCAAAGAATTTCATCGATACATAGCTCGTCGAGCGAAAGTTGCGCATGAAAAAGTTTGCGGTACTCTCAGGACCTTACAAATTCGACGGTACGTATATCACATAAAGTATCGTAATCGATTGACCGTTCCTGTCTGTGAAAGGATCCGAGGAAAGTCGTAAGAATATTAACGAGACGTTTGGCAAGTAATTTGTTGAGAAATGAACTCGCTTAAAAAACAAACTAATAGTACGCGATTATAAAGTAAAAATGTTCGAGATCGAAGTAAGCGATTGCAGTGGTAATAAAAAGAAAATTAGAAAAATACGGATAGCAAGGAAACGCTAATTTAACGAACGATAACGATTCCTCGGTGAGAGAAACGAGACAATCGTTTTCTGGACAGGATTTAAAACATGTAGATTCATTCATCCTTGATACACGAGAGAGCAACTCTCGGATTTGTCTCGTTCGAACCGATTGAATCAAATGAATCATTGACCCGAATAAATTCTTGGAAAAGTATGTACTGTATCGTCGAACGAAAAAAAAAACTCTCTTCCTCTTTGGCTTCGCTTGGAACGTTGCTGATAAGTGATCGAGACTAGATAACTCGTTTCACCTTTTTTTAAAGTAATTTTTATTACTTTACATTTCCAAGAAAGACAACAAAAACTGTACGCTTGTACAGGTGTGATAATAAATTTCTATCGTACTATCTGCTAAAGGATGAATCAAATTCCTAGGAAACATAAATGATCTCTTTCTCTATTTCTCGATATCGTTCACTCCCGCAGAGCAACCGCTACTATCGATAAGAAGGACTTTCGAGCAGACCCACTTCGTTACACATTTAGCAGTTTCCAACCGGCTTACGGTCAATTCTACCAGCAAGACTTAAGCCACGGGTCCAAAGAGCTAGCTCTATAATCTGCATTCGATCGGTCGGTACTCGAGATAAACCAGATTTACGTATAGAACTTGGGTCTGGAAACTGGCTCCACTTGGTTTTCTCTTTCTCTCCTCCTCCTTCTATCTCCTTTCCTTTCCAGCTTCTCTGGAATAAAGTAAATCTTTGCCACGTAAACGAGCATTTTTCGTGAGACTTCGTTCAATGCGTGGTTTAATCTTACGTTTTCCCTCCCTTCCTGCCTAACTTCCTATCTATCTATCCGTCTATCTATCTATCTATCTATCTAACTATCTATCTGTCTGTCTGTCTGTCTATCTATCTCTTTTTCTTTCTACCGCTCCGTTGACGAATTTAATTTAAACGAATTCCGGAAAATCAGGAAGGTCTGCCCAACGACGCGCCATATTGCCATTCCTAGCGTACTCCGCGTGGTCCTTGTCGAGGATCCGAGGACGATCAAACGAACGAGACGTGCTTTCCTTCCGTTTTTCCCACACTCCGTACGCTTTCTGTCTGCCTTCGGACCATTCTGAGAGTCTATAGTGTACGTAGGTACATAGCTACAACGTGCACGATTCACAGGGCACGTAGAATGCGTCTTGGACGGACTATGCAGGGAAGTAAATCGGCTACAAGGGCTGATGTGCGGAAAACGACAGACAAGAAGAAAGGAAGGAAGGAAGGAAGGAAGGAAGGAAGGAAGGATGGAAGGATGGATGAAGAAAAGAGGAGAGAAAGAAGAGCAGACAGAACGAGGAGATAGCAATACCCATACTATTGTCGGTGTTTCCATCGACCTTACCCTCACCCTCTTTTCCTTTAGGATAAGGCAATCCCTGAGATTCTTCTCTTATAAGACGATCCTCGTATAGACGATGACAACGACGACGACAGCATACGTTGCGACGTCCCTTCGATCACCTTTTTTCTTTTCCTTTTTTCTTCTCCTTCTTGCTCGTCTTCTTGACGAAAAACGCGAGAGTCTACGACGCGAGCTACAAGCTCTTCCAATTTTCGTACGCGAAGCACATTTTGCATTATCGCCGAGAAGAAATCCGATTATCGTCCATACCCTTTTTATTCCGAAGAAGAAAATTCGGTGATGGTCGTGGGTGTGCGTATAAAGAGATAGAGAGAGAGAGAGAGAGAGAGAGAGAGAGAGAGAGAGAGAGAGAGAGAGAATGAACGATCTACTGCGGACTAACGTAGGTGTATGCATCGCACGCACACACAAGTTTGTACATATATCGAAAGAGAGAGAGAGAGAGAGAAAAAGATAAGGTACACCCAAGATCATTCGCGAGGCTAAGCTCCCTGGCTTAAGTCCGCCTTCTTCCACGACGGCTTATATTGCAGGCACTTTATTTCGGAACCTTCTCCCCTCGACACTATCGTACCGAGATCCAGGTTGACTATCGATCGCCAGCCACGAAACTACGCTTCTTCTTCCTACTTCTACTTTTCTTTTCTTCTTTCTTTTCTTTTTTGTCTGATTCTTCCTTTCTTCTTTCTTTCTTTCCTTCCTTCCTTCCTTCCTTCCTTCTTCCTTCCTTCCACCACCATCGTCTGCATATCGCTAAATCTTTCTTTTCTTTCTTCCCCTTATCTTTCTATTTTTCAACGAGACATCGATCCGACCACCATTACTACGATCGAATTTAAAAAGATTCCTTAAGCTCTATCTAAAGTTCCATTCTTCCAAGATGCATCGAATTTTCTTGGTATAACTAGTCCGAAAAGGAAATTACCTAAACACCGGGGAAATAAACGTTCTAGTGGAAATACCTTTCGGAGGGAACGAACGAATGTGACTCGGGCCTTTTCCCCTTTGGGAATTAATTCCAATGCTATTATTCCGCCTTTCTCTCTTTAAATACTTTTTCGTCGGGTTGAACGTTGTCTCGAGGGCTTCCCATCCCTTTATTACGTATTCGTTTGCAGCGCGAAGTTCGTGAAAAATGTTTCTACTGTCCTTTGTAGGGAAGATTGACTCAAACAGCATTGTTATTTCGAAAAACACACGTACCTTCCTGTTCGCAAGGAACAAAACGAAAGAGACACTTGTCTGATCGCTGCTTCGCATTAGGAATCATGATACTAATTTAACGACCTCTCTCTTTCTTTTTTATCCCTCAGATCTCTTTCAAATGTAAGAGTTAAGAAATTAAAAACAGCAAGATTATATATAGTCTTCTCTCAACTCTATATACATGTATGTATATATATATATGTGTATGTATGTATGTATGTATGTATATATATAGGGAATAGGAAACGGTTCGAGTAATTGTAAGTTCACATTTATCTCAAATTCCGTATAAAATCGTTGGTTCTCATTGACATATGATCGGATAACGAGAGTGACTGGGATATATCTAGAATTAATAGCTTTGCAATCTGAGATGAAAGCTGACTATCCGAAATGAGCCGAGCTTATGTAAATATTGTATATTTAAACAGACCTCACAGCGAACTGATCTCTCAAGACTCACCTGTCCGAATCATCGAATTCTCGCGTGGAAAATTCAACCTCGCCGTTTTAACGTCAGGCCATCAACTATTAATATTTCCATTACGTTGCATTCGGTAAGACATCTCTCGTTTCTTTATGAATAATTCATTGGCCGGGGATGAAGTAGTAACGCGTTCTCCAAGCGTGCTTACCGACAAGAGACGGTTTTCCTCGAAATCCCGCGAAACTTACTTATCGCGTGTGCAGCATAAATCAAAGTTGTAATACGCTTTTGATATCAGTGTCTCAATCGAAACGTGTCGCCTTTCTCTCTTTCTCTCTGTCTATCTTACGATTTATGTATGTATATATGTATTTCAAACTATTCTCGATTCTATCATTAGTTGCGTACAGATATATATATATATATATATATATATATATATATATATATATATATATATACATCTGTATGTATATCTCAAGATACATCGAATCGATACTACTGAATTTCCCACCATTAGCTAGGTTGTCTCTCCTCGATTCTAACGCTCCGTTAAACTTGACCAAATTCTACTGGTCGGGACGACGGGACGCTCGTTACGACGTCCATAGACGCGTTCGGGTCATCCGTGTGTCTGGATGTTTGTGCATGTGTGTGTGCATATGCGCGCGTGTATATGTAACACTAATGTATGTACGTACACGTAGGAGACGCGCGACGAGAAGCAGGCCGTCCTGAATTGGAGTTCAATTGGGGATTGACCCCTCCGGCGCAAGACTTCTATAATTACATTTCGCATTCCACGATGTTACGAGCGGCTCAACGAGCGCCAAACGAGCGCCAAACGAGTGCGACATCCTTCGTTTTCAAAGAGGGAGACCGGTTCTTCTCTCGTCCTACGAATTCGTACGAATTCATCTTGCGATGAAAAGGGTCATGGATCAAAACGAACGAAATGGACTCCTGCGATCATTATCGGTGATTGTGATTTATGAATTCTCAGTTATGGGTGTGGTTTCGATCTTGACAAATATACCGAGACATTCCAAACTTTCTCTTCCATTTTTTTGGGAATGTTTATCGCCATCGTCCAGAAAGGCAGCCCCTCTTGAAATAATTCTCCCATCGTAAAAGAAGAAAAAAAAGAGAGAGAGAGAGAGAAGGGAAAAAAAGCAAAATAAAACGAAAGGAAACGTCCTAAGGAAGAAGATTTAATTTTTTATTAGCCTTCTTTTAATTACGAGCTTAGGAGGAAGCAACGATACGCCCACGGTACGTTGTCCGTCCGTAATCAACGTTGGGAGCCAAGAGAACATACGTACGCACATACGTACGTAGATACGCGGCAAATTCGACGATAAAATCTTGCTGCATTTTAAATGTCGCGGTCGCTGTGAATTTGCAGTCGCTTAATAATTCGAATACGCTTGCCAGCTTCGGTCGGAAGGGAGAGATACCAGTTATACGATTCATCTTCGATTTATAAGATTCATATTTAATGTATTTCGAGGATAATACGATATTATAATCGTGTTAGGATTAGATTCCAACAGGATATTCGATGGAACGTAATCTACCGTTGTTTCCAATATTCGCCGGATATTATTGCTGAGAGGGATACTGCGCGAATTCCATGGACCTTGCCGTGAATTCTTCGTGGATATAACAGTCAGAATAACGACCGTAAAACGCACCGGTCGTCGCGTCGACAATAAATTCCTCCGCGGTTGCATGTAACTCTGTAATAGTGTCAGCCAGGAATGAATTCTCTAATTTGTAACTACCGATTTAGAGAAATTCGAGCAATTCGAATCGTGCCAATGTATATTAATACCAAGGGACATTACATATTCCGGCAAATATTATGATATATTGAATTATTAAACGATAAAATCTGGGTGGATAGTCATTAACTGTTATTATGAATATTGTATACGTTCGATGGCTTGGGCAAATGGAACACGAGCAATTCGATTATGCGATACATAAAACACATAGAGAATTTATAAGGACGCGTCGTTAGGTTCGGAAATTTCAAAAGAAAATTTTGGGACTATAAAGAGAAATTACTTTCAGAAGGATCGTCGTGGCATGCTCACGAAGCAGCTGCTTCGAAAATTTGTATTTCGGTGTAATATACGACGAGCGGGCTAGAAAAAGGAAGGAATGGGGGACAAGGTCTATAGCGTTGCGAGTAGGCTAGAAATTTCGAAGGGTGTCTTTTCCACGGCAACATCGGCGCTTAATTTCAAGAAGGGGAGAGAAGGTCGTCGTTCTCTTTGTCGTCGTCTTCGTCGTCGTCTCGTCGAGAGCCAGCTATGTGTCCGTATCTAATGAGCTAAGATCTCAGCATCCTACTTCCTGAGAACCTCTCGAAGAATGTTAGTTCTAGTATGGAAGACAAACGAGAGTAGTAACTAACTGCACACACACGTTCGATACTTGGAAAAGAAAGTAAGAAAAAAAGAGAGAAGGATAGATAAATAGTTAACTATTTATCAACTGGAAATATATAGTTATAGGAGTTAGAATGAGCACGTGCAAGATCTAAATTAGAAAATACCAAGAGAAAGTGTAATAAAAGTAAATAGATATAACGACGTTATAAAGTATGTTCGAACTAAGAACGTAATCTTGAGCGTGAATACATCCAAAGCTTTAAGTATATATAAAATGAGTGATGACTACTGAAATGAGATATAGCCAAATAGAAAAGCTGGAAAGGAATCCTAACAGTTTTATCTTTTACTTGAGGTAGATATTAGAATTCGCGCGTAGCATTCGCTCCACTCTTCCGGCTTCCTCGAAATCGGATTCTTATCTCGGGAAAGAAACGAGTCCGTTGCTGTCCTGGCAACGTCCGTTCGATGAGCAACGTCGATAAGATCTTTGGTTAAGTGATTTTTCGCATCGACGAGAGGACGAAGAAGACGACGGCGACGTCTACGATAGGAACTATACGAATGGCTGTCCTCGAGAGATCGAAGAATCGTGAGCGGAATTCGTTCCGATCGAGATACAACATCTCCACTTTTCAATGGAAAGATGTGCCGCGAGACGAATCGATTTTATCGCCTTTACTGCTTCGCGATAAGATGCATAGGATGTATATATAATAGAATATCTTGGACGTCTTTCAGTATTTTACTTAGGCCATATCGATAGACGTTTCGTCGAAGTTGCCTCGTTAATTATTTTCTTTTCTTTTTATCTCTTCGACCGATGTGATTTGGTCCGACCAAAATTAATTAACTCGAGAATCGATTTTATTTACTCTACCTGCCATCCCTTCCCATCGACCACTATTTATGAGATAAATTTAGTACGCGGAGACTGACTTTTCTATATTCGTCAGGGCAATTTATGTCCACCAATGACATGTTTATAACGTAAATACGAATCTTTTTCGAGTATGATACACTTCTGTTTTCTCGGCTAAGTTTGGATGGTTTACACAAACGTTAGGAGTGGAGTCGCGATAAAAATAACTCGGAAGTTTCGAAGTCAGTGATTAAAATAAGTTAAGAACGCGTGCTCGGTAGAACAAAGACTTGCTAGAGGTAATATCAAAGAAATATGCGTTTATGGTGCAAGAAGATGCGTGAGATTTGTGGTGGTTAGAGAGCCGGAAGTAACATAAAATGTGGTAATGCTACCGTAATAAATGGACGGCAATAAATGCAGTACGCATAGCTATAAACTGAGAAAGCTCTTGAGAATCTACAAAGCAAATATACGTTGTGTAAAACGTACGCACTTTGAACCTTAAAAGCCTGCCCGTGTGGCTATATGACCGCATCGCGTTACACTATGACCTCGGCTTATATTTCCTTCTCGCATTAAACATGAATTTTTAATTCGTCGACGCGTGGGTCTTTCTTCTTCTCTCTCTCTCTCTCTCTCTCTTTCTCTCTCTCCTTTCTCTATCCGCTATACTATAGCGACTATTTTCAATTACAAATACCATCGGCTAGTAAAATGATAATAAAACGTTATAAAACAAAACTAAAGTTTCTGTTGAAAATATTTTTTTCTCTTTCTCTCTTTTTCTCTCGATCAAGCGATTGAAATACCCTTGTGTTTTATGACCTCTGTTGCAGCAACCCACGCACCGGTGTAATCTTCTACCGAATACACGGGTAATGTTCGGTGTGGCAGTATGTAAAGAATTTTCGTTGCGCTGATAGTATTTCACAGCCGCCATGGCTCGATATACATGAGATAATATTCTCGAAGAAATTCTCCGGTTAAAAAGAATGAACATGAGAAATTAATGGAGATCTGTCGATCAACGAAATAAAACCCGTTAGCCTTTCTTTTTTTTTTTTCTTTGTAAAGAAAATTGTAAGATAAAATTCAAAAGAAAAAAAAAAAAAAAGAAAAAAAAAGAAAAAGTCTTTGTTCGAACGTATCGATCGTCGTTCCGGTAGTGAGATCAAAGGGAAACAACGCGACGCGCTATCTTCATCGTAGTCGGCACACCGTCGCCCTTAATCGCGTCGAGAAATGTGTCTGGCCAGCGCACGTTTACCACTTGTGGATAGGACCGAAGTGATTATCGTCGCATACCTGAGAACGGGCTTTTAAAAGTGGCTCCGATGTTAAACGTAGAAAGGTAGAGGAAGGTGAAACGATCGGAGAAAAACGAATCGACCACTTTCTTTCTCTCGATGATGTTATTAGAAGCCGATCTCGAAAAAGCTATAACGAATTAACGAGATTAAAGGGTAAAACCGATCCTCCGACTACACGTCGTAAGTAATCCTTTCTCGCAAAACTTCCACTTTGCGAGAACTTTCGGTAGGTTTGACGTAATCGTTAATTATTCAAAAGGAAGGAAGGTTGTACGAAAAAAAAAGAAAGAAAGAAAAAAGAGAAGAAAAAAGAGAAGAAATTGAAAAGTATTTCAAACGTCGTCTCCATCTTTCGTTCTTCGTAGTGCTATGTGTTTCGAGGCTCGTTTTATATTCTCCTTCGGTAAGAAGGAGAACGTGCGAAAGGTAGATTTGGGTTTGGCCCTTTCGGCGGTCGGGGTGCGACCACGAAAGGCGCGACGAAATTATATGGTACGGGAGCGATCCTTGAACGTAATAGCACGTTATTACGTCGAGATTATTATTATAGACCGCATATTAGCCGGTTAATCCGATCGAACGCTTTGTAACGCATTCTAGACCGGATTCTCGATTAATACGACGATATCTCCCCTATCTACGTGGACGAGGACGGAACTGGGGCCTCCCGCGCGTCGTAGCGACAACTTACCACGAAGAGTGTAGACGTAGACAGTAATACACAGGCACACGATAAACGTTCGCACGTCCCTTGGAACGGTTCGCTTCGAGCGATCATCGATCGAATCCCGATGAACGGCTGGACAGCGCACGTGCCTCTGTATTCACCTTCCGAAGTAGATCTTTTCTCGGATGAAAAGGGACGCCGTACTTGACCTGCTTATATGCAAAATATATATGAGAGAGAAAGAGAGAGAGAGAGAGAGAGAGAGAGAGACAGGGAGAATTTATTGTTGCCAAGAGGGCACCGCGTAAGTGTAATGCAATAAGATAAAGAAAGCAAAAATAAAGTCAATTAAAACAGAGTAACAGAAGAGAAGAGAGAGAGAATTGACTGGGAAATGGAATTCATCAGCATTAATGAATGCAAATGAGCGGGAAAATTGGAATGGTATATTTTCTGAGGAAGCCGTGAAATTCGAGTTGATACCATTCATCTTCTCTTCGTTAACGATTCGTAATACCAACTTTATCCTTTCTTTCGATCGTTTCATTCGCATTAAAGTTAAATCGTTGAGATAAATATTTTCTTAAACGTTCCAATCGCGCCAAGACGGAATGCTTTAGAACGCGATAGAGTATCGCGTGGGTAATATATAAATGAAAAGAAAAAAATTGTCGTTATTAATCTTGAAAGTTTGAGAGTGTCGTTTAAAGATCGCTTTAACTAGCAGCTCTTTCGTCGCTACGAATGAAAAGCTTTCCTGCGAACTCTCGTTTTACTCTGATCTCTCCTTCTCTCTCTCTCTCTCTCTCTCTCTCTCTCTCTCTCTCTCTCTCTCTCACTCACTCTCTTTCTATATCTCTTTAAAAGTGTGAGGAACGCTATTAATTCGAAAAGGTCCTTTTTGAACAGTCGGATAAATTCTGATCTCTCTCGGAGGTGTAAAGAAATCGAGGATTCGAGAGATCGGTATTTTGCATCGTCCTACTGAATATTTCATATTACCTATAGCGAATCTCAGCACGTTTGTCGTCATTTACATTGGAACATCTTTGAATTCTTCCAATAACATGATCCCGGGCTCGTAAAGAAGGATAACCTTGACCCTAAAGAATTTTCCGAGATACTCCGTGTAGTTCTTCTTAATCGAATCGATGCGATACCGCCGTGACGACATTAACAATTTAAATAAATTCAATCAAAGTTTTTTCTTTTCCTGAGATGATGCAATCTCTTAAACTCTGTATTAATATGTAACAGTCTTTGTTTTGCCTAAGTCTTTATTAAAACGACCTATCCGAAGAAAATCGCGTTTCATCAATAATTTACTTAACTTGGTCGATGCATTATCGAGTACATCCTATACACGCGATTTAATATTCAAGTTGCCTGGAGGATGTCTCGGTGGTCGACATTTATCGTCGTTTACCTATCGATACTCGTCGATAAGGGTTTATAAGCCTTCATCGATCGCGTTATATTTAACCTTCCGCAGAATGCATTGCGACGGAAGTCGTTTGCAAGGTAATCGATCTCTCGAAGGGTATCCCTTGAAAATTGTAATGGAAAGATTGGAGGAAGGAGCAAAAGGACGATCGGCGATATGGGATTAGAAAGAGCGATACATCCTTCGTAATTTCATCTCTCATTCTATTTTCTAAAGTTACGAGATTTACTCGTGAAAATTTAATATTCGGCCATTGTGTACAAATTGACTGAAGGTACCGACGATTCTGCAGGCTTTACGAGAATACCGCTTGGCTCTGCACGTACTTATCCTACCACGTAGTAGAAGAGTATCCTAAAAGCTTTAAGAGAGAAAAGCTGAGAGAGAAAGAGAGAAGGAAAAAGAGAGGAGGATGAGATTTACACTGACTCGCCCGGTAGAGAGAATATTTCTCATCAGCCGTTCCGCTCTGTAACTCCAAGATGATATGAGTGAGTTCGAGTATGCTCGAGAGGACGACGAATACGAAGACGAAGACGACACGAAGACGACACGAAGACGACGAAGACGAGAAGAAGGAGATGCTGCCAACGGAGTCTGATGCCAAGAAGAAGAAGAGCCGAGTGTTTCGGGCTGCGTACATTCGCGATTCCTCGAGCTCGTCGTCCTTAGAACGCTTCGGTTGCCTGACTTGCACCTTTGGCACAAGTTGCACCAGCCTTCCTTCCATCTTTACGACCACCGGAGGAAAGACCACCCTTCTTCCCTCCACTCCTCCTTTATCCTCGATAGCGTAAAGTCCAAGGGATTCGGTGGCCTGTCTACGGCCTGCTCTCTCTCTCTCTCTCTCTCTCTCTCTCTCTCTCTCTCTCTGTCCCTCCCTCTCCCTCTCTCACCCGTTCTCTTGTCTCTCTACAACCCGTTGGAAGGCAGGCTACAGGTCGAAGACCGTCGTGTATATGTCGGAGAATAGCCGTACAATGTTGTCGTGACTCGTTGCCCGTCGCGACAGATCGAACGAATGGTTACTGTAGTCGTCTTCTTCGTACTCGTTTCCCTCCTCTTCAGCCCTCTTTTCTTGCTCGCCTCTGATCCTCGTCGTAGTCGTGTCATTTACATGATATTGAATACAAAATTACCTGCTTGATTGCCACTATGGTCATCCATAATGGACCGTCTATCCTAATTCGAATCACTGATTTTGAAAGGCACTTTCAGTCAATGCTTTATCTCTTTCTATCGTCATCAGAGTCAGTCCCATCCACCGCCTGCTCTCTATGTTAATGAGCTCGAGAGAGAGAAAGATATCGTATAACTCTCGTTAGTTTCTAACGAGATCTAACGTATTAATGAATTCGATGAATTGAAATGTGCGGTTGTACTCTGATCGAAAATAGAAGAGCAGAGTTGGAGATAAGAGTAGAGTGGAAGGAGAGCATGGACGATTCTTACGAGACATCAGCTCGAATTTAGGCGCACGAGCCATTATCTTAAGATCGTTCCGGATCTGCTTAAATCGTAGGACAATGCATCGTCTCGGCTACTCGGCCTTATTCGCCTCAATACGGTCCAACGGGCAACCTCAATTTTCGAGGGTCACGGTAGATGCCTCTCGTGAGACATGGGATTACTCATGATACCTATTATAGAGGAGGATAGCCTATCGGTTCTATCAGGCAAGGGTAATACGGACATTATTCGTGAAATGGGTTTTGGACCTTCGAGCCACGGCGATTCGACAAACAGGTGCAACCGGAAACGTTCGATACGATTGTTCGATAAGTTTCCGTTCTCAAAGCACGGCTCCTTCGTTCACCGTTCGAAGGATAATTACGTCGAAAGTAGACTCGGCTAATTATCCTTGGTAGAAAAAAAAAGCGACGGGTATATTTATTGCTCCGCTCCTCGTAAATCACGCGGGCAAGCCACTCGTTCTTCGACGTAGCCCCGACGTGGAGAATTAAATACGACGTCCGTAAAGACAAATTAAGGATCTCGAGCGAGGTAGATAGCCGCATCTCGAAGGAGTTAGATTTTTCCCCTGAACTTTATAGTCCCTATAAGCTTACTCGAGAGCGATGCGCTCGCGGTTATACATCTTAGCGGGGTATAAATAGCGGAATTCGTTGGAAGAACGCGTGGGAAGTCGTATTCGCGATCGTAAATCAACGTTCTAATCTATTCGAGGCCAGGTGTATATACCTACACCCCTTTCGCCAAGGGGTGATATATACATATACAGATATATATAATCTACGTAATCTAGGAACCTAGTGTCCGCAGTTTGGCTATTTATAGATGAGAAAAAAATGGCCCGTGTCGATATATCGATTCGCGCCGACCTCTGTGCCTTCCTCCTCGTCGTCTTGAGCCTCCCTGAGTCTCACAGTTTGCTATTACCTACGAACGCTTTTAGCCGCATCGACGCTCGCGTGTCTCTTTGAATTTCAATATAAGAGAACCGATCGAACACACCCTTTTCCTTATTTTCCCATTTCGTCGACTCCCTTCCTCTCCCTTTCAATCTTATCCTCTATTGTTTCAATCGATAGGAATTATATAATATCGTTTACTCCTTTTTTTTCTCCCACTTTGCGAAAGCGAGATAGAAAGGGAATGCAATCTGGAGATGCATACTCGCGTAGACGTTGTGTTCGTGCGATTTGCGATTTAATGAATTTCCTTCTCAAAGAAAGAGTTTGAATTACAGCCGTCTCCCATTAACTCGGGAATATCTCGTGACGAGTTCGAACTATTAGATACTTATTTCGTTCGAAGATGGTAAAACGATTTCACGGAATTTCAGTTTTCAAAGAGGCAGGTGTAATCGATTTCTCGAAAGCTCGGACATTTCGCCGATAGGATTCTCCGATTGGAATATCCTTGGATAAAAATCTTTGTTAAAAGAGATCTGGAATTAGGGGAGAGGAAGGAATAAACAGAGGAGAAAGGAAATCGGCTTAATCCCAAGAAATCGCGTTTCGCGTCAGTCGTTCGACGAGAATCGATGGGAAGGAGGGGGAGGCAGAGAGAGAGAGAGAGAGAGAGAGAGAGAGAGAAATCGAACAACAATGGAGATTCTTTCTCTCTTTCGTGCGAAAAATCCGACGAGCGACGGTTCCGACTACTCTTCTATCAACCGGCTCACATCCGATAATCCTTTTTCGTCTACCGTTCCTCCCGAATAGTCGAATCCTATCAACGTTGATTTTTAACCACGTTGCCTCGTTCGAAGGGCTCAAAACATCGGCTCGGAGGGGTAAAACCGATTGCCAGGAACTACTACTTGCCGCGTCAGAGAACGGAAGGAGAATTTGGAATGGTATCGAGTCTCGTGTAACGTCTAGGGCTCGAAGCCGTGGAAGAAAGTGGGAGAGAGGATGGGGAAACGGGAAGCAAAGAGCAAGGCTCGACGGGAAATTGGTTTCGTTTGTGAAATTCCTCGAGCAGAAAGTACCACGAAACTCCGTCGCCGTTGCCGTCGTCGTTCACATTCGCTCGATCTCTCGCACGAACCCTGCTGAGACGCGCGACGAGAAGAGCTCGGAGCTTTGCTTGTTTATCGAGATATTATTGGAATACCTTTACGAAACAGGAGAATATATCAGTCCAGTTGTCTATCTACTTGGACCAGCCAGCCAATGGACCGACTATCCGGTAGAGCTAATCGCGGTCGAACAACGACGTTGAACCATCCTTCTCATTAAGAATATTGGAATATCCAAGTGTTTGTTAGGAAGCGGAGAGATATGGTAGTCGCTCGAGGTCTGATCTCAATCCTCTTTGCTCCTCCGTACTGTTATTCCAACGCGATTGTCCTACGTAGTCAAAGAGATGGAGATAAATTACCGGAAGCTATGATCGATCGACACGGGTACTCGCGTAGATATTTATGCATACAAACACACATATATATATATATATATATATATATATATATATGTATTTCCTGAACAAATCTAAAAGCGTAGAGAGTAAAATTATAGATAAAACGTGTAATAAATCCCAATTAAGTGTCTCTCGTTGATCTATCGCAGGGGAATAGGTATACTCCCAGAGTATTTTCTCTTCGATCGGAGATCATTATCTCGACTGGAATCGGGTACCTTCGAGGAATGAGAAACTAGTTCGTAGCTGCGGATATAGGAGACACAATGGATCGCAATTAGACGTCTTTTGCTGCTGTCGTAGAAAAGGAATATATACCGACTGCAGAGACACGCCGGTGGTATTCGTTCGCGACGACAGAATTAGCCGCTTATACGGAGTGCCGAGCGACAAGTCGTAAAACAAGTTCGCTCGACAGTCTTTCCTTTTAGGGCAACCGATTTGTTCCTCATTTATCAGACTTTTAAAACAGCCACGAAACGTATTCTAGAGTGTATCTCCTTGATAGGGCCAACTTCTTATGTCATTCTTTCTTTTTCTCTCGTTCTTTCTCGACTCCTCGAACTCGAGGAAGGCGTCGCGAAACACAAACTTCTCCGAGTGTGTCCGTCTCCCACGCGTACTTCCCTCGCTCCGACAATTTCTTTTCGGACAAAGCGCGTTCCAAACATCGGCTGGTACCACGAACGGTGATTCTTTCGAGCCTGTAAACAGCGCTCGAAGCAGCATCGAAAGAGAGAGAAACGAAAGAAAAAAAAAAGAGAGAGAGAGAAGGAGAAAAGAAAAGAAGAGATGGAAAGGGCTAAGCGGAAGTCAACGAACCGAGAAGACTCCCTTTCTCTTTCTCTTTCTCTTCTCTACCTTCGCAACGCATCTCCGAAGGCGTCCAAGTATTATCGATGTACGATGTGCGTAGGCGTTGAAGAATCGATTATTCCGTTTCCAACGAGCTCGCTCGTAAGATTGATTTTTATACGGGTGGCCGTTTCGAGCCTCACGAAATACGGGGAGAACATTCGTCTACCTTTTTATTCCTCACTTTTTCTCTCCAGTTCGACAAATTAAAGTGTTCATAATTGAAGGGTCTTTGATCGACGTACGAACAATCAGTTTATAGCTCGTGCATATCGAATGAATGCGGTATTCCGATGTTGCGCGAAAACCCCGCTGAATTTATAAATAAATAAACGATCGTTTTTTCGAGTGATGTAGGGAGAGAGAGAGAGTGGGGGGGGGGGGAGGAATAGAAAAAGAATAAAATGCGTTGGACGGTCCGGAGCGTTTACAAAATTGGAAATCGACGCGAAAAGAACAATTAGAGATGCCAATGCTATTGGTCGATCGTTTTGTTCGACGTTTAACGTGAAAAAACCGCGAGAACCGATCATTTCCCGATGCGCTTCTCTTTGACAAGGACCTGCACGTGTACATGTGTGTATATATATATATATATATATATATATATATATATATATATAGATAGATATATAGATATATACGCGAGCATGAAATATATCTATGTAGTTATATAGCCGTGGGACGGTCGTAACACCCGATGAACGGTGTTCGGTACCATCTGCGTTTAACATCTGTATGTAGCGCGTGCTACGCGAATAGAAAAAACGCGATAACGTCGAATAGAAGAATGTACGAGGAGCTCCAGGTATACATTGGCAGGAAGGGATCGCGAGAGAGGCTCGATTCGAAAGGAAATGATTGATCGTACCTCGACGGGGCTCGTGAATTCAATGAAATTGAATGCCAGCTTCGAAGCCGACTCGACTCCCTCGACGAAGTTCATTGACTCTATTGTCGAGCACTTTCGAACGTCATCCGTTATAAATGGAAATATTATATGTGTGAATATACTCTTCTTTTTCCTACTTTCTCCTTTTTTTCTCTCTTCTTTTTTTTTTTTTTTTTTTACTCCTGTTAACCCCTTTGACAAAGATATTATCTATTCGCCGTAAGATACCGAACCAAGGAAGGGATTTCTTTGTATAATTGCGAATTCAGGGAAAGAGGGAGCAAGGGGCAATTGCGTTTCGCGATAAAATACTCGAATAATCTGCGATACTCTGACGATAAATTCTCTCTCTCTGTCTCTCCCTCCGAAAAATATATACCCACCTTCGAGAGACACTGCGAACGAGCTTACGGAAAGAATTTACGGAGGTTAAACGAGAAACTTGGAGAATTTGCGCAAGAGATTTTTCTCAGTGACGCTCGCGAGACGATCTTTCTATCGTTAATCCACTTGTGGTATTTTCGGTGCATCCACGTAGAATCCCAAGGACCCTTCTTCTTCTCTTCCTCGCTTACCTCTTTCTCCTCGTCATTCTCCTTTTGCTTTTCCATTTCCAAGCTCGTACATTCCTCGCTGGTAGAAAGCGACTCGACTCGACTTGCTCGAAATCGGAAGAAGCGGCAAATTTGAAATCCCAGCTATAGCTGTTAGTGGTGGTGGTGGTTGACGTCGTTACCACTGAAATGTAAGGAATAACGATCGTCTACAACCAAGTAGAATTTCAGGAACGCGGGCCGCGTTAATGAATTGCCCACTCCATTTGCCATAGCTCGCAACCCACCCCAGAATTACTTACGCTCGATCAGCGTGATAATCTTCGGACGGAAGTGCAAACGATGGTATTGCTGTTATCGATCCTCCTAAATTTGCCATTATTTGCTAGGAGATAATAAACTTTGATTCGTTCGAACGAATATTCGTTCCATTTGCTTTTTATCCGTTTGAAAAATTAGAACCTTGTGTAGCTTCGAACGATCCGATTCATGGAAAATGAAGTTTAAACTAAGCGACGGCGGCTTCCCCATTATGTTAAAATATGAATGCGAGGCAGTTATAAGGGTTCTTTTTAAACGTACCATGCCGCGCCGTACCGAGTCGAACGAAGTTGTGTACGTTGGACACCGACGATGGTTCTTTACGTTTAATACTTCTCGGTACGGCGACCTTAACGTCGCTGTCACCGTCGTCCTCTCTACGTCTCTCTTTATCTCTCTCTCTCTCTCTCTCTCTCTCTCTGTCTCTCTGTTTCTCTTCCTCTCCAAGTCCACAAGGACGGCCACATCGGCCGTAATGAGCAGACCCGTGCAAATGGTCACTCTCGTTCGCTTCTTGGACGTTTAACGTCCGAGGAAATTTCAACCGCAGGAAAGGAACTTCCAGAGGATCGAAGAAAATAATAAAAAGGAAAGATAAAGTAAGAGGAAGGTCGAAAAAATGCGGGACAACCGAAGAAGGTCGGCAAGTAAGTTAATTGAAGAAGACGGTATTAGTTTCTCCTCGACTTTTCTCGGATTTCCTTCCGGGCTTCGATTCGAAAGCCGTATAGAAGGCAATCGAGAACTTATTGCCCCGTAGGATTTCTAGAATCAGGATGAAAGCCAACCCTGGATAACGAGTACTACCACCACTGTATCATTCGATGAGAAATATCTTGAAGATTCTTCCGCGAGAGATTCTATCTCGGTGGGATATAATTTCTCTCTCGGATGTAACATCCGTCTTCGTTTAAATAGAAAATTGCTGATTATAGAGGAAAATGCAAAATCATTCTCAAGCCTGGCTAACATCGCGGAATTAATTCGAGACACTTGACGCGAGCGAACCAAATCCATACAAATCTGTTCGATCGAGCGAGGATATCAAAGCGTGTTGAGCGTGTGTATCTTTCTCTCTCTCTCTCTCTCTCTCTCTCTCTCTCTCTCTCTCTCTCTTATTGTTCCCTCTCGTATCTGGGAATTATAAGGGAATTAGCGTGGAATTACGTTGGAACTCGAAAGACGCCTTTCGCTGGAAATACCTCTAATCGGTTCGCTTTGATACGTTTCCTAGTCTCTGGTTATACCTACCTGTTCATAGTTATCCGTCTACCTTCGTTCTGCCCTTCGTTCTCTTAGGTGTATTATTCAGGAACATGCGCTAGAGTTCCCAAACGTACCGTTGGCTCTTTACCAAAACATCATTGCAGGTACGAGGACGTGGGGAGCAACCTCGAAGAGCACCAACGGCAATGGCAAATGACTGCGAATGCAAGAGCATGTCTCGCTTTTAGTCGCAAGTAGCATGACGACTCGACTACGATTATTCACGACCACCCACGAAGCTTCGAATAAACACGGACGCACCTAACTTAGGGAGGAACCTCGAGCGGGACCTCCGCGTCAAGGGAGAGACACGAGTTTCATACTCTTTATGCGGGGTGTGACTAACCGTTCGAGACTGAAAACGCCCTTGAAGGGCTTTCGAATCGTTCGTAACGATCGTTGCTTTTAACGCGCTCCTCTCGTACGTTCTCCTTTTTCTCCCTTTGGTATTGTTATTTTCTTTTGTAATAATCGTTCTCGCTCTTTCTCGATCGAATATCATACTTGACAATTACCTATTCATTTTTCTTTTCTATTTTGTTAATTCGCACAACCCGAGAAACCTTTCGGCCTTTTACAGGCTGCATAAAATATCGTATCGTTAAGGATACCTTTCTCCCTTCCCAAGGAACGGGATATTGCTTCTTCTACGACTTGGGAAAAGAAAACTGGCACCGAGTGGAAAGTTTTTAGTATCCGCTTAACGTTACGACGTCGTCCATGGTGCGACCATGGAAAGGACAATTTTTCAAACCATATATTATGGAACAAATGGAAAAGTTTCATAGTTTCCATTTGGTAAAATCGTAGAGTAAACCTTTCGACGACGTCTATCGAGAACTTAATTAAATGTACGTTATCGTCTATGAACGATAAGGAGTAGGAAGGAAAGGAAAGGGAATAAAGTTCATCCGGTAGACGCCGGTATAATTTCGTTGTTGGCTTCGAAGCACGAAGGAAAGTAGGATGCTCGATGGCCGTCGTTTCGCTTTTAGATTTTCTCTCAACTTTACCGAATTGTCCTTCGTGGTCCGTGGCTGAGAATTAATTATACGGCCCGTATATCGACAATTTGCGCTCTGAAACTACTAAGCTAAAGGCGAGACGCCGAGGAAAATTTATTTACCTAATTAAGCGAGCTCCGGGCACCGAGAACGAATTTATAGAGAGAGAGAGAGAGAGAGAGAGAGAGAGAGAGAGAGAGAGAGGGTGGATCGTCGTGCTTCATGGTTTAATTCGGAACCGTATGGAGAAACGGCAGGCCTGGGGCAATCGTACTTCGTTAAATGAAAAGCGTACGTAGGAAAAGACTCGCACGCGAGATGACTAACAAGTTAGTTATAGCCCCGACGATTTCCCTCCCAAAAATGCTTCTGTGTTGGGAGGATCGATAACGAATTCGTATCGATGTTAACCTTCGCTAAAAGTATAAAACGCAAAGGCTCCAACCACCGATCTCTCGGAAATAAAAAGATCTTGAATCCGTTTCAACTTTATTTCAACGAAATTGTGTGTTCTTTTATCTGTTCGACTTTACACTCGCACACGTGCACGCTTCTTCTCTCTTTCTCCGCGTGTCTCTCTGTCCGTCCTTTACCAAGGAGAGAGAAGAAGTCGAAAGTTCGACGCACTGTGTAATCGGAGTTTGAGTGCTTTTAAGTCGTCTCGGAGAATCCACGTTTATTAACGCTCTTATCTCTACTCAGTTATTCAGCCAATTTCGAAGCGTACTCCTTCGAAAGCTCGTTACATTCGCGACGATTACAACAACGCGGGTAACGAATAACGTTCGCATTATGTTAAGTTCTCGTCGTCGAGCTTGAAAGTACATAATTTCGGTAGTTCGAAACGTGTCAACATGATCTATATCGAGATAAACTTTAACGCGATCGAAGATCACGTTATGTGTATGTACATACACGATGCTCGTTAGAGAAGATGCATGGAGTGTCCAAGATATCACAAGGAGAGCTTTAGCAAATCGTTTTATAATTCAATCTTAATTACGTCCTGAGAAAATAATACAACGATGAGTAATCAAATAATAAATAGAATGTATACATGGTAGCTCGAGTCATTGTTTACGTTTATTTACAACTACGGTACGTACATACGCGACCTCTAAGACGTCTAAGATTAAATATACAAAACATGACCTTCCGATATTTCTTCCGTCGTTACCTTACAAGGACGACCGAAGTCAGTCTATTCGCGAACGTCGTCGAAACGAGTCGTATATTCTTTAAAGTATTGGCCGCGTAATCGCGTTCAACGCCGAATAGAAAATTCCATGGAAGTTTACGTGGAAATAACAGCTTAGGACTTTGGCGTTATCGGAACGAGTAAAATAATATAACGAAAGGAAGGAGAACGAAACTGTGAGAAAGTCGTCGTGCCACGGATTAAACGTTAGATACAGGTATGTAAGAGCTTAAGAATACTCGAACTCGATAGAAAGAGAGGACGTATTCGCTTATCTCGACAATTTATTGCCCAGTTTCCGGAGACGTTCCGCGACTTTAAACCGAGACGTTCGACGTTAAGTGACTTTGCTGGGTTTCGATGTAAGGTCGGCATCGTGAAACGAACGGAAAGGTAGAATTCAAACGTTTCAGAGAGGAAGAGAAAAAGAGAGAAACCGAGCTCGTAACGTAGAATCAAGATAATCCTACCTGTCCGTGGAAAGTGCCGGTGGATGCTCGTACAGTTACGAGAACGTAACAACGTGCTCGTCCTGTCGCGCTCGCTAATCCTCCTCTTCTATCTCGATGCATATATCATAACTCCGTAGCAAGGTGTCGCTCCTTCTCTTTTCTTCTTTTCATTTATTTCTCTCTCTCTCTCTCTCTCTCTATATATATATATATATATATATATATATATATATATATTTCTCTTCCCCTCTATTTCTCTCTCCCTCCGCCTTCGACTCGAATCCCCTCCTAAACCCGAAGTTAATCAAAACGCGACAAGTACGTAGATCTTTGGAGAAAGATTATTGCAAGCCCGAAACTTATGCGAAGCTTACTATACGATAGATACTTTGACTTTATAGTACACATACGTAGCAAAGTTTACGAACCAACGTCTTTCGTGATTGATCGTCGAGGTTATTGGTATGCTTTGAGTACTTTCAAAGGAGGAAACAAGTTCCCGTTGAATGCAACAATCCGTGGGTGAGTTGTTTAGTCTATCTACGAGTTCTGAAAATTGCCTCTACCGAGAAAATTTCGATAAACACGCTATACTAATCGATAGGTTTAACTGGACCAAAGTACGGATGCTAAGCGAGATATAGTATAGGAATTCCGATGTTAGCTGTGAAATTCGAAAAGTTAATACGATCTAAAGATCAAAGATAAAATCAATGAAATGCGATGGACAGACCAACGTAACCCTGTTATTTCTAACGAACTAGACACCGAACTCGACCTCTCACGCTTATTCGAAAACTAAACGAGTCACACCCGATAATAACGTCCGAGTTCGCGCTCTCGTGTTTATTTATCGTTATCTCCACGACTTTACCGAGTTCGTTTCAAAGAGAGAACTCTGAAAAATGTCACGCGTACGTCCGCTATCGTTATACGTTTTAAAAGCCATTCGCTACAGAACACGCAATGTTTCAATACGATAGATACTTTTAATGATGTGTATCAAATGGTAGTCACACCATTCCGACTGGTGGTTCCACGCGAGATATTTTCATTGCGGATAACGCGTCGTTTCATTTGATTATTATTATTTCATATAATTTCATTTTCAGAAAATTATAAAATACGAATTTCGTTCGATTATCGTTTTATAAAAAGATTCGAAAGAGACGATAACTCCTCGACCTTTGACCAAACGATGTTTTATTCCTTTTGGAAAAAGAAAAAAAAAGAAAAGAAAAAGAAGAATCAAAAGAGACAAAAAAAAAGGAGCGAGCCCGAGAGGAGAAGAGATTCCTCATAAATAATCGCGAAGCGAGCAAATGACCGGTTCTATCGTCGCAGGGGGGCGAAAGGGCGTAGTCCTTCTGGTGTTAAATTTCACCGATCTCGATGTCTATTTGTCTCAGATTCTCCTCCCAGTCTCCATCTGCCGAGGACGTCTCTCGAACGAAGCATACAATATATTATCATCTTTTATTAGGTGCTGCCGCAGCACCGTGTCAGGCAAATCTGCTCGCGCCCAACGATCATCCCTCCTAAAGACACCTACGTACACCTTTAGGTCACACAAAAACACACACACACGGCCGTTTTATTGGACGAACACGCTCGACTTCGCTCCGCTCAGCTCGGCTCAGCGCCGCCCGTTGGGAAGTACCTACCGATCGTAAACTTTGGAACACGCGTTTCGAACCGCCTTTTGCGATTCTTTGGACTCACGAGAAAGCGAATTTCTGTTTTAAAATGGAGTATATAAAATACATAGAGTATAAGCGTACGAGTTTATAGGTCGAACGAAAACCTGACCAGGCCGATATACTTTTTCCCATGTAAACCTGCAAGTAATAGTTATTACGTCTATCGCAATTGTAAGTAAGCGTTAGAAGGTTTAACGTTTTCGAAAAATTCAACGACCATCAAAAATTTGATTGAGAATGTTGGATACGATTTCTTTGTTTCGTTCGAGTTTCGATTTAACGTGAAAATCTTTGATCATCTCTGGTCCTGAAAAGTGATCAGCGTATAAAGGATGTAAAAGGGGAGCATAGATTTTAATCGAGCGACGTTAGAAGAGTTCCATTTCCGAACGACGAGATTAAACTCTATCGTTGTATCTATCGATCGATCGAGTCACACCGCGTCGGCTCGGCGACATCCCTTTTGCGGTGCATCTCGATGCACCGGATACTGTTTTGCCGTTGCATTGTTTGCTTTATCTTTGCTCTTTTGAATACATACGAAATAGTTTTCACCGAGGACTACGACCGTTCCACCATTGTCACGTGAACGATTGTTCGTCGTCGTACGGAAACGTACAGACTCGGAGTTCGTCGTTGAATTCTCTATTTAGCTTTCGTCGAGTCTCTCTGATAGAAGAAAAGGCGAGAATTAAATGCGACTCGTCGATTCGTCAAGCAGGAATTACTTTGGCAAAAAGCTTGCCATTCGTCCACGTAAAAGAGATATAAAAACGAGCTCTTCGACAAATACGTTCGCGCCTTCGAATAAATATAAACGCTGCGTTTTGATTTTTACGATGTTAGCTAAAAAGAAATTTTCAAGGATACAAAGAAGTATTTTATATGGGTACCGAACGAATAACATTTCGTCCATTCGTTGGAAATTCTCGCGTTCTCTTCGTTCGAATTCAAAAATTGTTGAAAACTCGAGACAGAGAGTCTTGCCGAGATGTACGCGTGGCTTCAAAGCGATTTCTGATATTGCCGAATTTTTTTTCTACTGGCTCGCTCGCGAAAAGAGAGAGAGGGAGAGAGAGATCGAAAAGCATAGGAGGTGAGTTAGCCACATGTGCGAGGAGGCAAGGACCTAAGCGAGCGTGAGCACATCAAAAGCGGCGGCTTATTAAAAAGAACGAACGTGCTGGGTCGCTAGATGAGAGGAATGGAGAGAAGGGAGGAAGCGTAACACGCGTAAAACGCTCTTTTTCCTGGCTCTCGGAAGTGCCAGGCACTGGCTGTTCTCTTTTCATCCAGCTCTCGAATAAATTATATACCGAGAAGATTCAGTTAAAATCTACGGAGTCGTGTTTGACCGCTAGACTTTTCGGCCTCTCGCTTTTTTTCATTTCTTTTACACACACACACACACACGCACATCTTATTTTTTATTCTTTTCCCTCGCGAATTAAGACGAACGCGAGTTGCTTCATCCTTCGTCGAAATATATTATTAAAAAATAATGACGCACGCGTATTATATTTTATATCGACGAGACTATTCGCTTGCCCTTTTTTTTTCGTCTTCTATCCCTCTGCAATAATTCGAAGCGTCGTACGAAGCTTAATTAAGGCATCGATGCCTTCGTCGCGCAAGGGTAAACCAATTTCGCGCGATATAGTCATGGAAGACTTCCCTCGACAACTGCGGACTAATTTCTCTCGAGGAACTCGCGTATAGCGTGGATCGTCCGGGTGTTCCTTCCCTTCCTCTTCGTTAATAGGTAGCTGAAGTGTGGCGAGATTGAGAATTATGTCTAGAGACGCGCGTACGCCCACGATGCCGGCGCCAGAGAGAAGAGATAGATGCCGAGGGTGAAACGAGGACACAGAGGTAACGTCGGTGCTTTCAAAGCTTGCAACGTCCCTCGGGATCGTTAGATCTTAGAAAACCTGTGAAACTTAAAAAGGACAAAAGTTTGGTTGGTTATAACGAGAAGGCGAAAGAACTCAAGTATAAACGAAAGGCATTAGGGAGATTGATTTTTTCTTCTTCTTTTTTTCTTCTTTTTTTTTTTTTTTTTTTTTTGTTGAAAGGTCCGTTTCATAATTAAACGAAAACTTAGAGGGTTTCTTTCGTTCGATCGATGGAAGAATATTCTAAGTTTATTTTAGAAAGGAAAAGAGAAAGATTGAAAAGAGGGAAATAAAGTAAACGAACGCAGATATGATTGTAATAATGAAAGGAGAATTACTCGAGTATATAGCTCGGAGGCACAGAGCGTATGGTGTTTCGAAGAGATAAGGAAAGAACGTATTTCGTAGGAACGAGACAGGCAGAACCCCGGAGGGTTAAAGAAGTCTGAAAAGAAAACGAATAGGCAGCAGGTAAAAGGTGAATAATGGTATGTAGACTGCACTAGCTAGAGTAGATCTCAAGTTTAACCGCGGAGTAAGCATTTATAATGGGTGAGGAGGAGCGAGCAATGCTAACGTGGGTGTAGCAAAATTCTAAAGGATTTTCGCGAGAAATCGCGAAGGTGGGTAAGAGTGACAAGAGATAAGAGAAGGAAGGGACGTCCGTTCGCCTAAATGTTTCCTTCTGATTACGATATTACGCCGTTCCTCGGAGTTGATTTACGATGGGTAGCTCGAGCCCAGGAGTAGCGTCATATGTTCGATGTCAAAGCAAATTTTCCAGAAAGTAAATTGATAAATTTTATAAGATAAAAAATGAGAAAAATGGTGGAAGCTGGAGAAATAAAATCGGGATACCTCGATAAAAGCTCAATTTCTTAGTTAAAGTCATCGAAGATATTCATTCGATGTCTTTGAAAGTTCGTTGTGTAAACGAAAAAAAAAAAAAGAAAAGGGAAAAAGAAAAGAACGTTAAAAGCGATTCGGTATTTATAGAACGTCGTCGTTCTTCCGAGAGTTCGTATAGCAGAAAATATTGCATCAGGCATTCATATGAAATTCCCGCTTTCAAGCAGATTGTAGTCGCTTTTTAAAAGTAACGATCCGCATGGACCGACGAAGGGTAAATCCTTCGTCTTTGTCGTAAAAATATCTGCGAGTCGCAGTTATAGTACTCGCTTAGTTTTCCGCGACTGGAGAAATGTACACGGACGTATGAAAATTGTGTCGGAGTACTTTCGTTATTTTCCAAGTCAGACCAGACGAATGCATTGCGCTTGAATATGGTATTACATATTTTATCCTATATACATAAATATACGCGACCCGTTAAATCCGCAAAAATACGAAGGCGCGTAAGATATAAAAGGGAGAGGGAGTAAAGAGAGAAAAACTATTGACATCCAATCGGTCGAGCTGTTACGAGAGGACCAGCCGTTGTTTTCGAGTCGTTTAAATCATATATATATCGTCCAACAATTTGTCAAAATATTGACTCGCCCCGTGTACGTATAAGATTTATGTTGCGACACTTTTGAAAAGGGAAGAAGAAAAATAAAGAAGAAGAAAAAAAAGAGAAAAGGGAAAAAGCGAACGATCGCAAATATCCAGGAGATTTTCTCGTCGACGGAAAGGAATTTTCGGGGACGGCTCGTGCGCTGGATCCAATAGCAGGGAGAACTAATGGTAACCCCTGAGATTTACTGCGAGGAAAAAGAGAGGAAAAAGGCCAAAGGAAAGAAAGGGAAAAAAAAAGAAAAAAAAAAGAAAGAAAGAAAAAAGGAATAGGAAAAGAAGAAAGAAGAAAAAAAGAATGGAAGGTGCGATATGCCGTAGAAATGGCGAGAGAAACGAAGAAGGATAACGTCAAGGAGAAAAGGAAGGAATGGAAGTTATCCATAGGTATTCCTAGCAGGCCGAGTAACGCGTGGGACGTCGAGGGAACATAATATCGCGACAAGAAAGCCATACCTTCCGTCGTACAATTAAGCTCGACCGTAAAACGAACGTTTGCCGAGCATTTCTCCGCACGCACGTCTCGTGCCAAGAGTTTGCTACCTCCTGGCTACCTGTAATACGCCTTATCAAGGATAATTGCTCAATTAGACTTGTTCCTTCGTAATGTAGTTAATAAGTAATCAAAGTATTACTTGGAGATGATCGTCTTTTTCGTGCAATCTTCGTGTCGTTTAAAATTCAATAGTAGTTCTTTCTTGTCTCTTTTCTTTTCTCTTGTCTTTTTTTCTTTTCTCTTCTTTCACTTTTTTTGTTCGTTGCAAGGACGTAGAGTGTAATGGAGAAAAATCCGGGTCATGGTCTTAGCGAGATCGCTCGGAGAGAAAATTCGTAGGAGATGAGGTCGAAGGGTATGAGGTCGGCTTTAGCGTACAACGTAAATACTATGGAATTGAATCGGTTCTTTTACGTTCCATCCACGTCCGTATCGCGACCCACGAAATATGTAGAGTGCACCGAGCGAAAAATTGTTTGTTAGATTTTCCTACGATCCCTTCTACCTGTTTTTCATTCGATGCTCCCTTTCGTTTTATTTTATTTTTATTTACCTCGGCCTCTTCGTTACTCTTCCCGTCGTAGCTGCCACGTAGTATTCATAGAACACGTAAACGTAGAGAATGGAGGCTAATACGATCGATCGTCGCGCAATTAATTCGCGACAAAGGTTCGACAAGATTAATCGCACTTTGTAGATAGACGATAAATCCGATCGATCCCGTTGGAAAACAGTCGAGTTATCGATCGACGGCTTCGAGGGTTTACGAACGGCTTCCCGAGTCGCGAGAGTGATACGATCGTTATGTGTTCGTTAGAGTTAATTTATGTATTTATTCAAAAAGCGGTGGGTATTGAATAAACAGCCGATAATGAAAGTTCATTGTGATATACGTCTGGTGGATGCCGAACGCGACCAGATAGCGTTACCGAACGCTAGCATCACCCCTAGCGTAAATATTTGCCTGTACTTTTCGATCTGCAAATACTTTTCGACGTATCACTTTGCCAGACCTTTCTCTCCTCTCTCTCTCTCTCTCTCTCTCTCTCTCTCTCTCTCTCTCTTTCTCTTTCTCTCTCGCTCTCTGTCCCTCACCTCCGCCCCATCTCTTCTTCAGGAAATATTCGCGATTCGTACGCGAGATCACGAGCGATATTTATGCCGTTAACTAATATGACGAGCTGCTATGACATTATACGACACGAATATTTCCGACAAGTTGAATAACTCGTTTATTCGTCTTAATTAATGGCATCCCCCAAATTCTACTTCCAAATTTCATGAAGCTCGCGTTCTGCTTAGCTCTAAATCTTGACTTCCATATCCGAATATAGCGTTGATAATGGGTACGATAATGATAATAGAAGACTATTCCGATATGACATTCTACTTAAGTCGATCCACCCCGCCGATAAAGATTCTTACACGGGCGTGGCTCTGTGTACGTACCATCTAAGTACGAGGGACATTCCAATCAGGACATAACGGATTTGCCGATAGAATCTGCGAGCGATCCGGTAGTTTACCTACTCGTCGCCACGATTATACGTACAAACCGTGGAGGAACGCAAGCTAAATTGGATTTCGGTCTGGGATCGATGGTGTGCATCCGTGCCAACGTAATTAGGTTTTCCGAGCGCGCCATGCGGATTACGCGTCTCGATATATCCGCATAGCGGATTTCATATTTTCCTCGGTCTCTGAAACGTTATCGTATCGTCAATGATTTCTTGTTAATTAGTATGTAACGCAGCGTTTATCGGAACTCCAAAGGATATAACGCTTTTCGTCCACGTCCTAAACTTCAACTTGCTCAACTCGATCGGAGAGAGAGAGAGAGAGAGAGAGAGAGTCTCGATCGAATTTAAAGAGGAACTTCAATTTCGAGGGAAAACTTTGCTACGAACGCATCGGACCATGTTAAAGTGGCAAGTTTCTTGCCATTCTCCATAACGGTTCCTACGTTTTACTTTACGCATGACTCCTCGAATAGTTTGAGACTCGTTTCACGACACGGACATCCTCGTCGGTGATAATCGTTGAAAGAAACGTTTGATAAAAGTCTGAAATCGATATATATATATATATATATATATATATATATATATATATATCGTCGATCTCGTTAAATACGCACAGAATCCGAAGCAATTTCATCGAAAACGATTTCTCGATCTACATTAATCGTCAAAAGAGAGCTTGAAATTTTCATAATACCACGCGTTAATGAGCTTTTGATCGCGCGTCGTAAAAGCGTTCGTTGATAATTCCCTCAAAAAATAATCCTTGGAGATTGATGCTTTTTGTAATAACCAGCAAGTTGCCCATCTTTTTTCTCATTTAACAATGCTTCAAAGGTGGAAACGTTGGAAAGTTTTTTTCTAATCGGGTCGACGTATTTTACGATACGCGAGAAAATTTAAATACCAAAATTGCATGGAAAATGGGAACATCTGCAGCTGGTGCTCTCAGAATCCCGAGAAAATCATGCAAATGTCTCGGAGCATCTTTATTTTACAGGACTGACGATGCGACCGGTGATATTGCGAGAGGCGCCAGTAAAAATGCTGATTATAATTCCGGCAATCGCAGGCAACGCTAGCCAAGATAGTATTGAAAAAGAAAATCGCGTTCGGAGAAAGTATTCTCGTTAAGGAGAATCCATCGAGTAAAAAGGAAAATTAATGTTCCCTATCCCGGCAGTGAAAAAAGAGTTTCCATTTTTATCTTGAAATAATAACGATTTCAAAAGATTAGAGTTAATCATTGGTATTAAAATTCTTAATATTAGAATTCTTATAATAATATATTTTCGAATTGAATTTCCCGCAAAGAAGAGGTCGTACCCGAATGCAATACCATTGTTACGTCCCACGTGAAAAGGGAAGGTAAAAGAGAAAATGGAAATACACGGGACATACGTATCGGCGTTGCTCGATTGTCCTCGAGGTACTTCGGTCCCGTGCTACGTCAACAGCCGCCTTTTTTCGATGGCCTTTTTCAATGGCCTAAACAACCAAACACTTCGCCGACGCAGGATGTCGTGCAATGGTGTTTGCCACATCTCTCTCTCTCTCTCTCTCTTTCTCTCTTTCTCTCTTTTTAGATCTCTTTCGGTATCTCGTTTTCAGCTCGTCCGGCGAAAAAACACGAATGCGAACGAGTGGGATCGTCGACGATTTTTCCCTTCTATTGCCCTTCTCGAGCACGCGAATTCGTGCTTCCTGATCTGTACGTGTATGCGTGTTTTTGTGTAAATTTCAAAAATATGCTCGCTCGGACGGCGGACGAGCGAAAAAACCAAGTGAAACGACGTGGAAGTACCACTCGGTGAAACGTGCATAATCGGGACGGTTCGATGTTCTCTCTATGCACTTTTTTCTTTTTTTCTTTTATCGAGACTCTCGATCGTACCGGTATTTTCTCTAGATTTATACTTATCGCATCCGTAAATGACGTGATTTATTTTCTCACTATTTTCGAATCTCCTCGAACATTTCCTGGCCGTACGATTTAAATTACCGTACGTGTATAACGAGTGGAAACGATTAAGAGTTTGAGTGTTAAAAAAAAAAAAAAAAAAAAAAACAGAAAGAAAGAAAAAAAATACAAACAAAAAAAAAAGGATAAAAAAAGGAAAAGCGAATAAATACGTTTTGCCGAACGATCGAGACAAGATCGATGCATCGATCACACTTTTTACCAACCTGAATTTTGTTCGAGTGATCCTGCCGAAGCGTAGAATTCCATTTAATTGCTTTTTTTTCCCTTCCTCTCTTCCCTCCCCTCTATTTGGCCAAGACGATTGAAGTGCCAACCTCGATGGATTTATCGTACTTGATTAGACGGCAGGGTTTCAAGTACGGACATCGAATGCACCAAACGGCTGTCCAATGAGCAGGAACGATTATCGTTGAACATTGCGGATTCTCGTACAGCAGTATTTATCGCGGCAACTCGATGGATGAAGGCAATAGCTTGGAAATATTGGACTGTCGTGATTGCTGCGATAAAACTGGATCGGAATACGCGACAAAAATCTGTTCTCGATCGTTTTCAAAAAGTTCATTAGAAAGTAACGAATATAGAATATTCGATTCGATGGAAATGTAAGGATTAAGAGAATTAATTTTTAAATGTTGTTTCCTCTCTTCGCGCTTGATACCAGAGAATCTCGAATATCTCGTTGATAACATTTCCTAATTTTAATCCAATTGGATTGATAACATTAACGGCTCGCTTGGTTTAATAACGCTCGCGGATACATTTGATGAGGCAGCGTTGGAAATGCTGTTAGATCAACTAAATGCTCCTATTTCGTTGGCCTGCATTCATACGTCATGTCGATATTAGATACGTCTGTTTCACTTTACGTCATGGCTAGGACCACGCGCATAAGTTTGTTTTAAATAATCGATGTATACCGAAAATCATGATAATTTGCGAGAATACTAGAAATACGTCAATCGCGAACGACGGCCAACCAATTCCCGTAAATTTCATTCCAATTTCTAAACGCACCTCGATCGACGTTCTCTGTTATTAGGTATTATATAAAAAAAAAAAAGAAGAGAGAAAAAAAGGAATAAAACGCGTTCGAAACAAACGAATTATTTCAGCCACGTAACGTGTGAATTCACTCGACGAATTAGTCAAGAACTAGAGAGGAGAGGGAAAGGGGGAGAGGGAGAGAGAGAGACAGAGACTGAACGAAAAGCCGATTAAGCTTTGTGACTCTTTGTCGATTGAACTGTTTACAGAGACGCGCAGAGAAGTAGACGAAAGGATCGATAGTTCTAGATACCCTGTAAAAAGCACGGATTTCGACTTAAGCGCATTTCACCGTTCGTATGGTCGAGATCGAACTAAGTTTAAATTCAAATCACTATGTTCCTAACTACGATGTATACCACGCTTGAAAAATAAAAAGAGAGAGAGAGAGAGAGAGAAAGAGAGAATTTCCTACTTAAATTCATTGCTTTTTTTTTTCTTTTTTATATCCAAGTTCATTTTCATGGTTGAAGAATTAAAAGAATTGCATCGTTCGAATCTCCTTCCTGTTTCATCGAAATTTCAAGTACCCTCGCGATCTTCGCTTCAATACACGTCCACTCGTTCGCGTATCAATGATAGAAATCAATTCAGGTTCTACGAACGTACCTTCGTCATTACGTTTCATCAAAGCGTTTTCCTCGAGAATCCTCGTATCCCTCGACTCGTTCTATAAAAAGATTTCAAAGGTAGAAATGATTTAGCGAAATTGTCGAAGAACTTTTTAATTTACGAAACGTATTTCTTTTCTACTTACCTACGTCCTACTTATTCCATCAACTTTAATCTATTTCCGGATCATTGAATCTTAAGACCGAATCATGCCGATGTCGAGACATATTAAACTTCCAAACTTCGAGAAGATCGAGTAAAGCAACGAACTACAAACGTATGTACGTATTCGATCGAGATCATTCTCGTCGAGACCTTGTAACTAAAAGGATTTATATACGAGATACGAATTCTAATCGTTAGAGTTTCACATAAAATAGACGGTCGAATCGTTTTGAAAAGAAGTTAACCAATTTGTCAGACTTGCTTGATACAGAGAAAGAAAAGAGAGGAAGATGACTCTTTAGATTCCTCTGGAGACTCTCCTGTCCTCCCTTTTTACTTTCATTCCGGAGAAAATTGAATACAGTCTCCCGTAGGCTCTCGGACGACACAAAAACGCAGTACGAATTTCGTTGTGAAGCGTCCTCGAAACGAAAGCGGTACTTCCCTAACATTCTGGGAATTTACTTGGTCGTTCGTACAATGAGATTCATTGTACGCATTGTATCGCGATGTTCTATTCGCGCTCCTCTCTCTCTCTCTCTCTCTCTCTCTCTCTCTCTCTCTCTCTCTTCTTCTCGACACAATAGATTGTGTACGTTGGTCGTTTGCCATGGTCAGCAGAAACAGCAACAGAGTAGAGCAACGTTGAATTCCGTGCACGACATCATCGTGAGATTACGTTCTCTCCATGCACGTAGCTGAATCGGCCTACTGGTGGTATGGAATAAGCCACGGAAGCGACGACAGCCAGCACCGATTTCCTAAGTGCCTAATCGCGCATAATAGCGAACAGAGCAGAGCATTGCCGGCCAGCTCGTCGCGTGCCACTTACAATTAGAGAAACACGTATGATAGTCGCGCGAACTACGTGACTCGAGCCCTCGTCCGTTCTGGAAAGTGGCCCGATTGAGATAATTTATGAGTTCGTGCGGCTTCAATCGTCTACGGAAACGTTTACGCATTATCTCATTTATCACATTCGACTCTGTAAATACTGTCTAATCTTGCATTTTTAAGATTGTAGCGTCGCCTATCGCTGGGCATCACGTTCGACTATGTTTTTCTTTCTTTCTTTCTTTCTTTTGGCTTCCTTGTGATATTTTTTGTTTTGTTTTCCTTTTTTCTTTCTTTTTTTTTTTTTTTTTCACTAAATTTATCTCGACGTCGCTGAGACGTAGCCGAGAAAATCACGAGACGAGGAGCAAGGTCACTGTTTACTACCGTCGAAATAACACGTACATAATAAAAGCTCCTCCAAAGGACTGTTCGCTTCCCCCCTCCCACCCTTTAACTCCGTTTCGTGCTTTCTCCTCTCTTTCTACCTCTCCCTCTCCCTCTCTTCGTTTTCGTTCTTTTTCATGCGTCGCAGGCTGGCACGCGAAGGCTATTTCGCGACGTGTCACGAGTCATTAGAAGGTTAGTCGTCGACATCTCGAGCTGGCTTCTCGTTCGAGCACCGTTTATGTAAGGGGTGTTCCAAAATTGACTCTATCCTCAACGACACGTTTGTATTCCGCTTTAATCGAATCTTTCTCCGTCCATGATAATCTACAACGAACACGCTGAACACGCGCGTCGATTCGATAAAAAAATCTTTCGTATAATTGCTAATTCATTCATTGCTAATCATCGTACAACATCCTATGTTGATGAATCGTTGAAAAAGAAAGAAAAAGAAAGAAAAAGAAAAAGAGGAAAAAGAACAAATCAAAATATTCGCTTCAGAGCACCCTTTATATCCAATGGAATACGTATCCGTCGTGGAACGTCGCAGTGGCGCCCAGCCAGAAATGCCTGATGAGTACTCCTAACGTGGCGGACATATTTTTAAAGTGCCTCACTTCCACGCCTCTCCTCTTCTTTGGTCCGAGAGACTGGCCGCAACGAAACGCACCGAGCTGACAGGTTTACCGCGCAAAACGAAGGAAGATCGAAGTTTCGTTCGCCTTTCAGCCTCGACATTGACATCCGTTGGTCGACGCCTTATCTTTCATATACTTGAAGAATATCTCTATTGATCTTTAGATATTTTTAACGTCCTCGCAAAATATGCGGAGGCATACCGATAACTTGAATTAAAACAATAGAATCACGTGTTCTTATCGTCGACGATAGCAGAGACGCGATAAAACAAACAATGCTGAGAAATTAATTAAAAACTTCTCTCTTGTTTCCCGTGGACGGGACATTAATCATCAACTTGTTTTCTGGAGAACAACCCTTCTCACGGTGTTATATAAAACGCGTGACAGTTTTCACGCCTGGCAAAAAACAGGCAGGACTCTCTCTCTCTCTCTCTCTCTCTCTCTCTCTCTCTCTTTCCCCTTTTTCTTTCCCAGGCGAGCAATAAAAAAGTTGCTTCCAGTTTTGGAACTAGTCTAGAAAGGTTCTACATCCTCCCAACAGATAGCTGAATTTTTTCCTGCGATTTCTCTAGCCAGAACGAAAATGTCCGAACAAAAAGACCGCGTCAAATTTATATCCCTTGGCCCTTTTGGTAAACCCGAGAAACCGAACAAGTTCGATATTTCTCGTTTGTTGTTTCCACTTGATACGATCAATCGGATTTCCTGCAAGTTCCTACCCGGTAAGGATAGAAGACTGGAAACTGTAGTTGCTTGAATTTCGAAAGTTGCTCGTCGTTAACTTAAACGCTTGCGCATCGTTTAATGTTTGCGATCGAACAAAGTTACAATTGCTATGTAGGCATCTTCGACATCAGGATAAAATTTCAATTTATCCGGCTCGTCAAACCGACTTGTAAATTCCTTTGGAAGAGAACGGAAAAATCTTGCGATCCAAAATTCGCCCTTATCCTTCTATTTTCTCTTGGAATATCAGAGTTAGTTGGAGCGTAGATAAGCGTACAAAGCGTGCTACAATAAAGATCCGCATTGTACTTGAGAACTATTAGAACAGCTCGTTATCTGCATTTCTCTTTCTCTCTTACACTCTATATCGTTTGTTTGCAAATTCGGAAGTTGTCTGAAAATTCGTTTCAATTATGGGAACTAGGATAGCAAGTTGTTATCGCGAAAATGAAAAGTTTATTCTGGTTATTCAGCAAAGTAGGTTCAAACTGGCGCGGACCAGAAGTGCGGGAGGGACTGTCCGCTGCAATAACTTTCTCATTATTTCACGACAGGCACCTTCTAAATTGCTTAAAGGTTACCGTTACCGTGGCTTCTCTCATTAACCGGCTACACGCTAACTCATCTTCTTGAACTTGTCATGCTCCGGGAGAAACTTCGCGACGTCTTATTGAGTTATTAATGGCTTGAATCTGTCGGCGGTTTGGCCCGGAAGTTCAGAAGCTTGTCTGGTGTTATAATACGCTCGACATTAATTGTGATAAAAGTAACAAATCCATAAAAAGGGGAAGCTGATGTGGTTGCGAAAAGGGAAAACGATTAATCGAGGTCGATGAAAAAGATCGAAAGGAAAATCGGACGAACCTTTTTTGTAATCGAAATAAAGCCGGTCGATTCGCGTATTTCATTTCGGATTCACACAAGGACTCGAGGAGTCTCAAAGGCCACCCGTTAATTTCGTAGAAGCGTCTTTCTGTCCAGTCGGAGAAGTTCTACGGAGATGGTGTTAAAATACCTGCCCATTAACCGGTCCCACGTTAACTTGCCTTCCGTTGGCCGCTGCAAACCGCAAGAGAGAGAGAGAGAGAGAGAGAGAGAGAGAGACGCAGATAGGGGAACTCAAGCTTAGCTATACCTCTTCGCTCGCACACAATGCCAAACCACAGGCAGGCGGTCTACGTGTGGATATTCCATCGACTTGCTCGTGGTCGCCTTACCGCATGCATCCTCTCTACCCTCGTCTCCTTCTCCTCCCACTTTCTCTCTCTCTCTCTCTCTCTTTCTCTCTCTCTCTCTCCCACCTTTTCTCTTTCACTCTTCGTAATAAACGCATCCACCCATGCATTCGTCCGTTCCTCTCTAAAACTCGAGAAACCGAGACGAAACTCTGGTCAGACGCATAAATATTGTCTCTTCTCTTGGTCCTTTCACCTTCCCTCTCTCTCTCTCTCTCTCTCTCTCTCTCTCTCTCTCTCTCTCTCTCTCTCTCTCTCTCTATCTGTCTCTCTGTCTCTCTGTCTCTCTTGCGTCGCGCCCATTCGTGAATTCCTCTTCTCGACATGTAACTTCACACCTCGTATCATTCATACCTCCCACTCTGCTCGTTCCACTCACCATAATCTCGCACTCTTCCATCTTCCATTCTGTCTCTCTCTCTCTCTCTCTCTCTCTCTCTCTCTGTCTCTCTACATAATGATTACCATCTCCGTCGATTTCGAGTCGTCGTCCCACCTCTTTTTCTACTATCGTCTCGACTTTAACGACCAACAGAAACGATCTGTTTCCAAGTGGGACGCGTCTAATTGGGCCGTGTACCATTAAGAGGGACGGCAAATGTTCAAAGAGTTTACGTCTCGAGTGAGAACCGGAGGGGCCCAAAAAGAGTGGAACGAAAGAAATCAACAAAACTTTTCTTTCATAGAGAAAGAGAGTATAGCAACAAGTAGAGAAAGAAAGAGAGATGCTAAAATCCGTTGTGCCAGCGAAATACATCGTTATTGCGCCGAACGAAACGATAATGCGATCCGTTATGGTCGTTTCACGCGAAGCTTTCGGAATCATTGGGTCGAAGCGAGCAAACAGGTCGAATCGAACGTGACAACGCGGTTTGCTTTCCTTTCTGTATCATACTCCTGAAAAGAGAAAAGATACGCTCCTACGAGCATAAGCACGACGAATGCACAACATTTTCTTAGCTAGTAGCATTGTATTCGAGAAATAAGGAAAAATGTGAGAGCTGGTAAAGGCGATGCAGGTATCGCGAAGCTACATCTTCCTTAAAGAAAACGCCTCGTCTGTATAAAAAGAAACCGTCGCCTCTTTACCTTCAGGGAAAACGGCAAATGCTGAAAAGCTTTTACCGAGATTAGAAGTTTATGAATTTGCAGGTTGTATGTAACGTCCCATGGCATTTCGTTTGGTTGAAATTTTAACGTAAGTATTACAGGAAAGAAAATCCTTAGTCCGATGTAAAAGGGGAAAAAGGAGAAAAAAGAGGAACGGATAAAAAAGGTCTCCTGCCGTTTCACATTTATTTTCCCCTCGATTATGAGTTATTCGAGGCGCATAGATTTGATGGAATGCGTAGTAGAAATGGTAGGAACGTAGGTATGCACGTACGTAGAATATTCACGTAATACCTCTCGGCATGTAATATCGGCAAGAAGATAAGAGCTTCTAATTAGTCTATAGCCTGTACTAAATTCTCAACGACTAACAAGGCTAATAAGCGGGACAACGTTTCCGCGTATGTCGTTACTACCTCATAGTTTTGGATTCGCTCGCTAATCTGAGATTGTTAAAAGTCGATTCGATTTATATACGAGAAAAAAGAAAATATATGTGTGTATATATATATATAAAATACTCTAATTCTCTCAGAATCAAACGCGTAAATTCGCGTGTAATCGAAAATTCTCGGGGCGTGGGATAACGAGTTCATTGTCGTCGAGTACGTAAATCTTTGAAGAAAACGCCAGATTGCCCGACATCTTTTATAAGAAGGAAGAAGAAAGAGAGAAGTTTCCCAGTACACACGTGGGCGAGGAGGACGAACGTGGGCGCCCCATTCCGGTATTCCGTTAGGGTTCGGCCTTTGAGGAAAGAGGAAGGAAGGGACTGGATCGGTAAGCGTCGAGCATGGTGAACGCGTTGAACGACTACGAGTCCAAGGGTTGTCGACGTCGTTGTCGGGCACGAGTCCAAGTTCTTCGTATACCTGAAAATTACCCGACCAATATGATAACTCGACCACTTATGTCTTCTGCCGGACTATTACGGGCCATTGTGCCGACATTACGACCTTTCCCCTTCACCTTGCTCCTCCTTTATTTGTCGGTACCTGCTAGGAGACAATCGAATTTATTTCCTCGTAAAATTTATTTCCCCATCTGTTTATTCGTAATTTTCCTTTTTTTTTTTTCTTTTACCCCATCTTCGCTAACTATCCTTAAACGTTCTTACTGGTTATTTTTAAGTGGATTTATCGTTCTCATTGTTAACTAGTTAACTTTCCATAATCCAACCTGGCGAACTCTCTCAGTAAAAATACTTTTTCTCTTTTTCGAAACTGCAAACGCGTTAACGAACTCATTACGGTAAATAATGAAAGAGTACAGCTAGTTTCTCTCTTTCTTTCCCTCTTTCTCTCCTTCTCTCTTCCTCTCGGAGAAATGGAAGAAGACCAGCATCGAAATCTTGCCATTATCAACTTTCTTTGGTAAGGAGAGACTGAGAAAATCATGAATATTTCAAGTAAACGAGAAAAAGGACTAAGAGAGGAAAGAATAGGACAGAGGCAGAGAACGGGTCGTCTCGGGTTTCAGACGAATGGCGTCTAGGAAAGCAAAGCAGAGCGAAACAATTGAAAAGGAGGGAGCAGATAATAGAGAAGGGGAGGAAGACGAAGCTACAACGTCTTCTCATTGTGCCTCACGGCGTGCGGTCCTCGTATTCTTGCGAACCTCCTGCTGGGCAGGTTGGGGCTGCAGCTACGGCTTAGAATCAAACCAGAAGGCCTGGAATTCGTTTCTCGGATTATAAGTTATACCTTATAAAGTTTGTTGCGAGCAGACTCAAAAGTGGCCGACACGGTACTGGCACCGGACTCCTATCTCGAGGGTGGTCCCGATCCTTTCATCTCCTCTTCGTCTCTTCTTTACTAGATTATCTCGATTCAACCATTTGTAATTATATGATTATTACTCGGTTATTGCATATACCTATCCTTTTCTCGTTTACGAACCAATTTTCTATCTCCCTTTCCCTAACATCTTCTTAAGATTACATAGAATATCTTTGCCGTAAAAAAGGCAATACGATTATCGAATATTTTTTCCAATCTAATCCGATCAAGTCGACTTAGGTAAAATCGGATCTTATCGGTTCTAAGTTTCCTGTAAAATCTCAAATTTATATCGGCGTATTTGGAAAACGGTACATCGTATCGCTTTATATTTTCATACGCCAGCGAACGTATGAAAGAAGCGTACTTTTACAAAATAGAAGGAACAAAAAAAAAAGGAAAAAAAAGGGGGACAGAACGTTTGAAGAGCTTTCGATCCATCGGATAAGCCCGAACTCGACATGGTGATTCGTAAAATCTCGTTAGATTTCATCACCGTCACGTAACGCTTTTTCCATTCGGCGCGCGTCCCTGAACCGTGTTCTAATTTGAAAAACCGATCGGAATTTTATAGTTGAAAGATAAAAAGAGAGAGAGAGAGAGAGAGAGAGAGAGAGAGAGAGAGAAAAGTGGCAGAAACCGATCGAATAAGCGATGCCTACGCCATTGGTAGAAAAGGAGAATGAGAAGTAGATATCACCGATACGAAGCAGCCCTCTCTTGCTCGTGACTGCGTGGAAATCGAATAGCTGGGACCACACGCATCCGGTGAACGCATTAAAGCTCCCGCGACACAAATTCCAGAAGTGAAATCCGCAGCAGCCGCATCGGTTATGCCAAGCCACCGACTCGTCGTATCGCGTCCGATAAAGCTGCTAATGGTCGTGTGTACGTTAACTACTACTCGATGTAAATCGTAGTATCATCCTGTGCACCCTTCATTCGCGCCGAACGCGAATCCCTCTTCCTCTTTGTCTTTGTCTCACGTACATACGTCAGAACGGTAGCAGCAAGATCAGCAACACGATCACGGTATAGTAGCTGTAGAAATCGACTACGCCCTTCCTTCTCGCATACCCGGCGGTCTCGTTCGTCCACACTGGTATTCATCCTGCGGACGACAAGTATGATTTAAAGGGGAAGATCTACGGGAGACTACCGCTGAGCGAGGTAGAAGTAGATCGAGAGGGACGATCTGGGATGGGAGGAAAAAGGAAAATCAATCTTGGACGAAATTCTCTTAGATGCTACGCGACGATCCGCAAACTCGAACAACGTTACCAAATTATTGACTAACGTTGCGTGAAAGAGAAAAGAGAGAACGCGATTATATTAAATATTGATCTCTTTATTCGCTTGACATCCTTAGGAAAAACTGGCTGCCACGATATATGTGTATATACACGCATACGCGCGTATATACGACGAGATATAAAAGATTCGAGTGACACACGCGTTATAGTCCAATAAAATACTTGAGATTACATTAACAAAACGAACAAGTTGCCGAGCACGCTCGACTTCTCCGAGAACATCGTGGTTGGTCTTTGAGAGAGTGGACAAGCCACTTCTGTCCGTGAAATCGTCGATGGCTCCATGTCGAACAATCATAGTAATTGATGTCATTGGAATCTGGTCTTTCTTCGATCGTTTTCAAGGAAAGGGACAAGAGGAAGTGAGCGCACGCGAGTCATGCGGAGATGAGTGTCCTATAGGTAGGATGCATCGTCATGGGAGTACCGATTATGTATCTCAATCATGGCAAACTACCGGGGCGGGAATCGGAGAGGCTGCACGTTCTGGCCCGCGGCCGCGACATGTGAGGTCCCCACCGACCTGTCTACCCGTTCTTCTACTCCTTTTACCGCCCAACTCTTCGACGATAAACAGTGTCTCTCATTCGTGTGTTCACCAGTAACGTCAATTATCGTCTAAGTTACATACTTCATAGGCATCGAATTTTCAACCCTCTCTTTCATTCTTTCTCTCTCTCTCTCTCTCTCTGTCTCTCTCTCTCTCTCTCTCTCTCTCTCTCTCTCTCTGTCTCTCTGTCTGTCTTTGTCCCTTTCGAGCTATAAAAAGCTTGCATTCGACGACGATAAAAAAGCTCCGAGACTTTGTTCAACGTGTGATTAATGACGGCCAACTGTTCCCGCTGTCGCCGAGCCCGCACAGAACATGTAATATGTATGCGCTCGAATTAACTTTTAAAGGGAAACGATGCGAGTTTGATCTTACGTTGGTCGAAGAGATAAATGATCGACGAACCAACGCCAAAGTAGTTATAGAATCGAAGAGGAAACCGACGAGGAAATGGAGCGAATCGAAAGTGTAAATGGTTTCTCATCGATGATATTGAAGAGAACGTATTCACGCGATGAGGTAATTATGCAATAAAAGATAACGGACGTGCTCGATGCTTTTATATTACATGACGTTGTTTTTTCCTTTTGGCGTTTTATATAAATTGCATTAAGGACGAAGTTTTAACGCGATACCGCTCGGAAATAACGAGCTTTTACACCGGAGTGTACTTTCCATGCGTGGATATCTCGAGTCAAGCGTTAATTAGAACTTACGCTGGTGTTGGGAAAAAAATCCTTGCGATTAGCTTTGCAAAAAACTTGGAAGAAGGAGAAGGAAAATTTACATATCAACTAGAAATGCCTAAGAATTAGCTCGTCGGAGGACTTGGCTTATAGTTAATTGCCTTATAAAATGACAGAAAGAAAGAAAAAGATGTGTCGGTCGACTAAATCGACGACGAAGACGACATCAAAGTACTCTTATCTCTCTCTCTCTCTCTCTCTCTCTCTCTCTCTCTCTCTCTCCCTCCCTCTCTCGTACCACTCAAATCGTTTCAACGAGATCGAGTTTAAAAACGAGCACGTCCGAGCTCCGTGATCGCACGAGTCAGCCATCTATGGAAGATCGAACACGCTCGATGGCAAAAGCGGAGCAAGAGGCTTAATCACATGGAAGTAACGCCAGTCGTTCGCGTGCTTTCTATTCGGCAAAGTCTATTTTGTAAACAAAAAGGTTCTCTCGACGTGGCCGAGCAGGCGAAAGTGCCCTGGAGTCGGCCGGTCTCGGAACTCTGCCAAAACGTCGCGTTGATCTCGTTCCTATCCGTGCATGAGATATCCATGAGGTTTGACCGAGCCTCTGTCTCTCTTTCTCTTTCTCATAAGTATCTTTAAGACAGAAGGAGATAGATACGTAGAGCCGAGAAACTCGAGTTTTATTGTATCGCACCAAACGTGTATTTTGGTCTTGTCTAGACTCCTCGCCCTTCTTCGCTTCTACCACCACTTAAACTTTATCCTCTTCCATCTTTCTTTTCTCTCTCTCTCTCTCTCTCTCTCTCTCTCTCTCTCTCTCTCTCTCTCTCTGTCGAGCTAGAATTTGCTGCTGAGACGGCAAACGAGGCGACAAGAGATTTTCTTCGTTCCTCATTCCTCTTTCTCTCTCTCTCTCTCTCTCTCTCTCTCTCTCTCTCTCTCTCTCAACTCTGATTTTTATCCACTAACAATAAGCGAGATCACTTTGTTAACGGTAGACTCTGAAGTAGAGAATTTCAGTACGAGTACGTTCAAGCTCTGAACAGTAAATGAAAAGGACGATCGAAATCATTCGCTTGTTTCACGCAACTTTCCTCGTTATTCCCAGTATTTCTCGACGAGTACGCTTGAGCTGAGAGAGCGTGGTACACTCGTCGAGTGCTGCTGAGCGTTTAGAAGCCGACTATATCCCAGGCACGAGGCTTTTTGAACAAAAGTAAACGCTCCGAGAGCTTTGCTCTATCTCCCGATACAAAGTACAATCTATCGAAACTCTAACAAATTTCGAGCAATGTTTCGCTTCTAAAAGACGTCTCGATCAAAGTCTTATAAAATCGATTTTGTTGGTTTTGAATGTCCGATGGACGAGCGAAAGAAAAATTTTTGATCGGATCGTCGTGCGCGAGTTAGACAAGAACGTGCACGACTTAACGCTGTAATTTCGAAACAGATCTGTTCATCCTGGTCCTCTCGTAGGGGATAATCGTTATGACAGGAGATACGACGAACGGTTCCGTTTTTATTCTTGGAGACTCGACGATCGTTCAGCCAGATGCCTTCCCTCTCGATCACCTACGATAATCCAGGAAGGGACAAATGCCTCGCACATGAATACACCATTTGTGTGTCTCTCTTCTCACTCCCTTCCTCGTCCTCTTCCTCCTCGTCCTCCTCTTGCTCTTCCTCTTCCTCCTTCTCTTCTTGCTCGTATCTACGCTTCGCTTCTCCTCTTTCGGACGTCGTCGAGTGACCGTGCCCTAGTGGCACTCACGTCGGTATACGTTAAGTACACGGCAGCTGTCGCTGACAAGTGCGCTACGGCGAAAGGATCGGCACGTACGCGTTATTTCAACACGCGAATGTACCAACCGTTCTAGATCGCCAACACATGCTAAGGTCAAACGTAATTTTCTTCAAGAGGTTTCCTTCCCCAAGTTGATTAAAATCAACTCTGGATCAGTTGCATTACGACTCTCCTCTCTATCTCTCGCAATTTCAATTAATTTTCTAATTCTCTCGGGATCACTGTGAATATATTCTTCATGGACGAAAAACGACGAAAGGCAAGTTAATTATGGGATAACCTCTTTCGACGGAAAAGGTGAAGAAAAATATTCCCGTTGAATATCTCTCGCACAAAGGGAAACGAAAAGGAAGGTACCGCGTTCCCTACCGTCACGTGCGTTATTCTGATTTCCGGCCCGGGACAAGCGACTCGTTTAGAGTCGGGGATTCCCTCTCTCTCTCTCTCTCTCTCTCTTTCTCTCTCTCTCTCTCTCTCTCTATTTCTCTCAGGGGATAATTCAATCGAGATTTATTCCCAGCCTGTTCTGGGGCTGGTCAGGAGCAGAGAACGCGAAGCACTCTTGGCTACGACGAACACAGAGTCATGAGATGGAGGATGAGAACGCGTTCGGACATTTCGACAGGGCGGGAGCCTCGTCTCTTTCTTTTATTTTCCATTTATCGCTGGCGGCAATATTCCGAGGGGGTGACGTCATATCCTCCAAAGAGGGACCGAAGCGAAATCGAAATAAACCGAACGACGGACCTCCGAACAATCGCCGTTTTCGCACTCGAACGATACGCCAGAACGAAGCCATTTTTCGTGATTCGATTGATAATAAGTGACCGTTATGAATCACTCGTTACGTGCTTTCTTTTTATCACGCCCCTTCTCCTAGATTTCATTATTGATTTTTAGAAGAGAAAAGATTCTCGGAATTACGTTCTAGAGAGGTATCAATCGCCATCGTCGCTCAGAATTCTTTCAATTTTGGAGATGGACGAACGTGATATCTCGGTATCCCGCACAAAACGTCTATTTGCACGGGTCTCAAAGTTCTCATCCACTCTCGGAAGAAATGAAGAATCGCATTCGAATGCAATAGCGTATTCTTCGATCGAGGAAGGAGAGAAAGAGAGAGAAGTCATATTCGAGATTAAAAACTTTGATGAACTTCTTCGCGCGGATTTTTGGATGGAGCGCCGAACGATCGAGCACCGAACTGCAGGAATAAAGGACATCGATTTTGGAGAATGGAATATTAAGAGACTTTGGTTTCTATGTTTCAGGTCCACCGGGAGAGCCAGGACCGCCAGGGAAAAAAGGAAAGAAGGGCAAAAAGGGTGAACCCGGAGAGCCCGGGCCGCCGGTGAGTGCTCTCGATCCAAAGCGATCGACTACCCCTGCCACTCGAAAAGCACGTTTCACTCCTCCACCCCCTTACCACTTCCCAGCCTATCGTAGCGCACCAATACACACGCACTCTAGAAGAGAGACAACCGCAAATGCCCGAGCATGACATAGTACAGTAGCTAACGGTATACACGAGCCGCTCTTGATCGCGAGGAGGAGAAGGAGGAGGAGGAGAAGGAGGAGGAGGAGAAGGAAGGAAGAAAAGCCGGACGACGAGCATTCTCTTCTCCATTCGCTCCACCATTTCTTCCACTCTTTCGTATAAATCAAGAGATACCGGTTATATTAGCAGGTAAAACAGGGACCTCCTTTTCAACGTTAGAAAAAAAAACCATCTTTGGTTTTATAATGGACGTTGACAAATCATCTCCGATCCAGGGTTTTTCTCTTCTCGCCTTTTTCTCCAAGAAATACAATCGCTCTTTCCAGAACGTATATTATCGAGTATCGTGTAGTTTTCAGATCGGCTAGGCGAGATTGCAGATTCGTGTCCACGAACGATCATCCTTTTTGATCCAGCTGCTAGAGCAGCCCTATCGCGATCCTTTCGAAGAACAAAACGAAATTTCTCTCTCTCTCTCTCTCTCTCCCTCTCTCTGTATTTTTCTTCTTGTGATACTTTGCCACTCGATACAAGATCCTGTGGTCAGGGCTACGTCGAGGTAGCGCGTGTCGCGCATTGGCCGCACGTTTGCACGCTGCGGGAATATCTAATTGGCCGGAATAATTATCGGCTTGCTCCTTAACGGAACGTACGTACTTACCTACTCGATACCAGTCGTGTACTTGTCTCTTTCTCTCCCTCCCTCTTACTTTCTCTCTCTTTCTCTCTCTCTTTCTCTCTCTTTCTCTTTCTCTCTCTCTCTCTCTCTCTCTCTCTCTCTCTCTCTCTCTCTCTCTCTCTCTCTTTCTCTTCTACTTTCCGTACGATCCACACCACGATAGGATCGCGATCACGACTCACGAGCACGGAACAAACGCTTTTGCATGAGCGCGAGAGTACCTAATCCCTTTCCCCAGTAAACGAGTTTTTAATTTGTTATACCCCTTCTTACAGGGTGTGGCCGGGACGCCGGGCAAGAACGGTTTTCCGGTATATTATTTTTTATTTTCTTTCCACTCCTCTCTCTCTCTCTCTCTCTCTCTCTCTCTCTCTCTTTCTCTCTCTGTCTTGTCGCTCTTTGTATCTAGCTCTCTTTCTCTATTTTCATCGTCTATGTGATTGCAATCATCAGATTCTATCGTTTATCACGCTGCGAATCTTCTTTCTTCAGCTTCGATCCATCGAACCAGCTTATTTCCTCATCGATCGTGCCATCCTCTTTTAATTTCACTCTTCTCTCTCACTCTCATATTTTTATTTTTTTCTTTCTTTCTTTTTTTCTTTCTTTGATTCTTTTCAAAGCACTCATATACAAAGCCCTGTACGATTCGCCTACATACGACATTCTGTCGTTCGTCTCCAAATACGTTGGCTCGTTTGTGAAATTGGCAGCGCAAGAGTAATTCACAGATCTTGTTGTAGGTACCATGGAGGCCTTCCTATGCCGTGTTGCTCATACTACTATCACTTCAAACAGCAATATACTCAACGCTGCTGTTACTACTCCTGTTATTATTGTGTCGATCAATAACCCAACCTGCGCGAATATTATCAATGGAAGCACTATTGAAAAAGATAGTATCGGATTGTAAATATTTAACAATTTCGATATTGTGTTATTCTCCTCTTCATTTGATTCATATATTTTGTTGGAATTTGTTAACATTCTTTTTTTGAATGACGATAATCGGTCGGATACTTTAACGTTCATCAAAACGTTTCGCTTCCTTTTTGGTCGTCTCTTTAACCGAAAATAGATGGGAATCATCAATAACTGAAAATTGATAAACGCGAGAAGCATAAAGCCGAGAAATAATGCCGATAATAACGGCGATGGATGACGTAACAGCATCGTCATTCGAGCTAGTCGGCCATGACTTGCGCTGCCAATATTTGAATTTTACGTGAAAGGACACGTTTAAACGAGATATCAACGATGGAACATTGAATTTAACAGCCGTCGTATTTGGATACGTATTTTGATTATTATCGTCATACTCTCAGTGGTGCCTCTATCTCTGTCGCGTTTGCTCATCTACATATATAGGTATATATATGTATATATGTATGTGTGTATATATATATATATATATATATATATATATATACACATATATGCCAAGGAATGATATCTTCAAGGCTGCGCCTCAGCCCACTCGATTTTCACTTTCCTTCGTTCGTCGTTAAAATCGTCAAGCGACGAACATCGCTAATCAGTCTCTTCTTTCAGGGACCTATCGGATTGGACGGACCTAAAGGAGATGCGGTAAGTTTCTCAGCGAGTAGAGAGATTCGAGGCTTCGGCAATAAATTTACTCCTTATCCACATCGAGAAGAGATTCAACCAAGTCTTTGTTCGTAACAATGGTAATTCGATCCAAGTTCGAAACTAGGTAGGAAATTTTGGATCACGCGTTTGTTCGAGTAAATCGAATTCGTTTATACCTTTCGTCGATCGTTCGACACCTTCCTGATCCAAGAAATTTCCTAACAACGCAACAGGTACCGATAGACCGAGTAAATTTCATTAAACGTCGATCACTCCGCTTCTTCTCACTCTCTGTCTGTCCCTCCGGCGAGAACGTCGGAATAACAACGCGAAAGGACATGCTCGACGTTGACGACAATCGGACGTGTAAAGCAATAGAAAGACGGATCACGCTCGACGTCGGCCATTTTCGCGCTCGAATTTACCAGATAAATCTGATATCCGGATGTCCTGCTTCTCTCGAGCAGACAAATTGGAACGTTTCAATGGAAACACTCAAATATCTTGATTGCTTTTCAACGTAGAATGGTACATGAGCTTTTTTTAAAGGAAAACAAAATAAAAAATTAAAAAGAAAAAAAGAAAAGGATAGAATTAGTACTTCGAAGTATACGATCGATACCAAATTTATATCCTGATGAACAATCCGATTTGTATGAAAAGAAAAGAGAAATAGGAAAAAGGAAAAAAAAAAAAAAAGAAAGGAAAGGAAAGAAAAAAATAAAAGGAAAAAACTTCAGGTGTTTCCATTTAAATATCAAACCCAGATATTCGCACCTATGCTTCGATGAATTTAGCCCCAGAAACATAGGCGAGTGATATCGACGTGTGATCGAATTTCGTTCTCTCCGAATCGTGTCATACCAATCCTGAATTTGCATGTGTATGCGTACACACGGATATAGAAAAAAAAAGGAAAAAGAAAGAAAAAAGCCAGAGAAACGATCGTTTATGCGCTAGTTCTATCTATCTCTCTTATTGAGCAACGAAGATAGCGCATCGTTCTGCCCGTATAAACAAACGGAAATTGGAGAGACGAGTGCATCGCAAATATTCCTAGATATTTGTCTTCTGGACGGACAAAGGAGAAGAAGAAGAAGAGGAGGATAAAGAGGAAAAAAGAGAGAGAGAGAGAGAGAGAGAGAGAGAAAAGGAAAAAAGAAAAAAGACTTTGATCGACTGGCTCGACGGTACCTCTTTGCTTGTCTCTACCTACACGCCGCGGGCTGACCACGCAAACTACGGATGTGTACTTAGGTGCTTACCTCAGAAGAATCGACCAAGTAATTACCATAAAATTTGACGATGCAATGTCTACCATGTTTCAGGGAATGTTTTATCATATGTTCCTTCGTACAAATTTCATTAGCCTTCCTCTAGCGAGGAAACGTCTTCTCATCTTAATATTTCTGGATAAATTTAGAAAGTAAAAGAGAAAAAAGTCCTTCCCTCGAAAACGCAATATCCTGCCATACTACCACGGTGTATATAGAAGTAACGTTTCGCAATTTCTTTTAATTATCTCTTTTCACGTTCACGTTGTTCATTTGCAGGGTCGACCCGGCGAGAAAGGGCAAAAAGGAGAACTTGGAAGCCCTGGCTTCGATGTCTTCTCAGCAGTAAAGGTACCTACCTATGTTACGTAAATGTGTCTCTACATGCGCATAAATATATATGTAACTACATATATACATGTACATATATATGTGCGTGTATATAGGATATATATAGCAACGACGACACCCTAAGGATTTCGCACACGAAAGAAGGGCTTTAACGCGAAAACGTATCGCTTTCTCGGCTCTTGTCGCTCGTTTCCTGCCCTTTAGAGACCGATCTGCTAAATTCTCATTCGCGTAACGTTCCTTGGCGTAAAGCTATGCGCCTGGGAGTACAATGTACCACTGTGAACTTGCGAAAATCTCCGTGAGAGTGTTCTCAGGGAAAAGTAGTAACGAGCAAAGCGATATCTCTTTCGCGTTAAACTTTTCTCTTTTATAACAGAAATAACGTAATTAATAATTTTTTATTTTTCTTTCGTCGAATCAATATTTTTTTCCAGTGTCTAACAATGGAAAAAAAAAAAAGAAAACATTTTCATTTTCGAGTGCACTAATTTACTTTCGTATTTTCATTTATAGAGCTCCTTATATTATCGACGTGTACATCTGTCTGTCGCTTGTCAAATGTCATATTATTTAACGATCGTACGAGATGCGCGGCAATTGTACCTCCGTGTTTGTTAAGAGATAAAGAAAATTAATAGCTATGGTTATCGGAGTAAGAGGTCTCGCGTAAACGA